>NC_066860.1:181408-203438 GCF_025177605.1 Cucumis melo | reverse complement strand
CATTAGATTTAGCGAGACTGATTCCTGCCCCATTCCATTCCCTAGTGGATAGTCGGACCTCTGAATTCCACTCTCCCGGTCCGTGGTAGTTTAATTCCTTATGGATAAGAACTGAGCCTCTCACAGCCAAGAGCCGATGAATGAGTTATATCAGTCCATATCGTCCGGTCGAAAAGATCACTCTGAAAAAGCTGGAAAAAGTATATATTCTAGCCTCTTTGACCCTAAAAGTCAATCAACCCGTCCCAAAAATGCAGCCGATGAAGAATAAACAAGGACTGAGGGCTCGAAATTCAAGACCTTCGGACGTCTCGACTGAATCAATGAATAAAGTCAAAGAATGATCGAAGCTCATTTCATAAGGACACAGGTGAATATGGATTTCAGACGACTGAGGGCTCGACTGAAAGGAGTCCAAGATTCAAGCTAAAACAAAGAATTTTGAGAAGCGACTATTAATGATCGATGTTCTTGAAGACTTCCTCTTATGATACAAAGTCCTTAAGGAAGAAAACCTTGTTCATTGAGGTCTTCCTTTACGCTTCTTTAAAAGATATTATGTCCCTTATAACTTCCGATTATTCCTCTTCCCCGGTACGTGGTAGTTTCATTCTTCTGAATTTCTTTTCTTCCTCTATCAAACTATGGAAGGAAAGCCTATTCAACTCCTCTCAACTCCTACTCCGCCTCATTCATTGATCTATTTTGATGCCAGCAAAGATCCAAAAATCATAGATCCTAGACTTGTGAGTCGAACTCCTTCTATTTCCATTCCTAAACCAAAGAAAATGTGCATCTCTTTCTAAGTCGGGTTATTAGAACTTTCAGAGTTATATGAGACAAGACTCTTGGTTAGCGAGTTGTCTTTAGGCATGGGAAATGGTTTGATAGATAGTCTATTTAGATATCAGATCAGTTTCAGTCATCCCCGCCCGACCAAGGAAAGTGCGTCCAAACAAGCGAATGATAGTCTGTAGGGTGTAGTATTCTGCCTGAACTTATGAGCTAGCCGGAGAAGAGGAGCTTTGCTTTTTCCCATGCAAGAAGGAGGAACTTCCCACTCTTTCTGCCGGAAAGGCTTTGATCCTCCAACTATTATGCCCTTCTGGGGTCCAGGAGTCACTAGATGGATGTAGACATTGGACCAGGGTAGAGAGAGGATAGCCCCGACCGAGTTCTTTCCTAGTTATCTATACTAGTCTCCTACTGCATAGGTTCATATGGAATTTCATGAGGACTGTAGGACGGGTCAAAAATCAGAATTCGAATTAGAGAGTGACGGAAGTCCAAAGGGACTCAACTTCCTTATTCAGTAGGAGCGGAAGCCGAAAGGATAGAAAAAGGCCATTCCTTTAGAGCTTGGCACCTTGTCAGATATAGGCTGTCATGCCAGATAGTGAAGTTCGAAGGGGAAGAAAGCCAATAACTCTTTATCAAATCAAAGTCAGTAGTAATAGACTGATCTGAGTCCTTTCACTTTTCTTTCACGGGGGAAGTGAGCCCAGGCTTTTGAATTAGTCTTAGGCAAAGGGGACGAGAACAAGAGCTCCTTTAGCCTTATACGAGGCCGACCACGAATCGTGCCTCTAGAAAAAAAGGTGGTTACCTCTTTGCTAAGAGAACTTGGATTCGTGTAGGAGAACAAAGATAGTAGCGCAGGGTAGATGAAAGGTCAGTCCTCTCTCTTTCTTAGTATGAGGCTCCAGCCTAGATTCTCTATTCTAATCTAGAGTGAGGATAGATAGATCAGCCAAAGAGAGAGAGCTTCCCGCTCCGTGGGTTGTCCACTTCTCTTTCTCCAAGACCATTCAAAGCGGCAACTCATTCGATAGCACTAGCAGCGGTTGAACAAAATTCTTTCACGGCTATAAGCTCATTCCCCGACTTCTTAAAGCAGACATGTTGACATCAAAAAGAAATGAAATTGATAGAAAAAAGGGATGTGCAGTCTAGACCAGCCGATGAAATTGCAGCTACTTCGAAAAAGAGCCTATATATGGCTATGTAAAGGGACCGGCTTCCCGGAAAGGTTAATGCCCTAGGATTGGACTCATCCCCAGTTTCCACAGATGGAGGGGCGAAGGACCGTAAACGAGACCATGAAAAGGCAAGAAAGGAAGAAAGGCCTAGGTGGAATATCGAGGTCAAAAGAAAAGGACCCCTTGTTCATTGAGGCCTCAGAGCCCTATCCATGAATTTCTCATTTCAGGCGGTTTTCATAGAAAGGAATAAAAGGTCAATGGAAGTCCTCCGGAGGAGCGGAGCCCTCCTATTTATTAGTTCCATCTTTGACTGAGTTCCATCTTTTCTACATCTACATTCTTCAAAGAAAGCTAATATGGATATAAATCAGTCCTTCGGACCGCGTAGTTAGGAGTCATGAAATGGAATATGAACCTTCTTTGCTCCTTGGACTGATGAGAATTCCACTAAATCTTATGTAAATTCAAAGAAAGAAGGCTATTTGTGCGAAGATGAAAAGCGAAGAAGACGAACTTCTACCGCCTAAGTCAGCCTATTCTCGGCCTTTCCTTTCTCCTAAGTCAGCGTAAACACCGGCTTATGGTGCATCCTCTACTTCTGCCCTCTCTCTTCTTCCTGCAGCAGAAAGGGAGACGGTCGAGTCGAGAAGCCTCTGAGTTTTCTCTGACCGGCCTTTCCCTCGTCCATGCATGGGGCTAGCCTCTGATCTCCTTTCATAGGCTATCAATCCTTTTCATAGGCTATCAATCCTAAAGGCTTGTCGGCCAAGTGGCGTCTAGCTAATCTCGCAAAGAAGGTCAGTACAAGTCAGAAACCCTATCATAAATACTAGAAGCAAGGGTCAAGCTGATCGTGGGAATTGAATTTCAAGCTTCAATTTCTTCTTTGAATGCGGTGGGAAATGAAATCAGTCTCAATGTCTAGCGAGAGCAGGCCCCTCTGCTACTCCATTCCCATCACAAGAGGTGGATCTGAGAACCCAATAAAAGACAAGAAGAATCTATTCCATGATCAGACCCCTCATCTGGAGCTTGATTTTAGGACCACTAAGAAAGGAGGGGTTTGACTCGTGCACTCTTTTCCAGGTTTGAATCCAAGAAGGGGAAGGCCGGACCTCAAATCCCGAGTGAGGTTCAATCTTTGCATTTCACAAATCTATATGGAAAAGATTAATGAGATTATGAGAATCTAAGCTTTCCTGCAAGAGCGACTACTTCTCCTTAAGGATAGGATCCATCAAGCTCTTGAACGGATAAAGAATGTGTCTGTCTGAGTAATCTAACGATTTACGTAATCAATAGAGAACCGCGCCTTAGGAATAAGGCATGAAAGAGAAGAAGAAGAAGGAAGCCTAGGGTAGGAAAGGGGAGAAGATATCACACCACAAGAAGGTCAAAGCACGAGACTGAACAAAAGAGGGCCCGCCCCCTTGCCGCTGAGTGGGGGGTTATGATCCGGATAGGAAGAAGTACGAAAAGCACGAAGCAGTAGTCTCATCAGTGGATGGAATAGGCCTCGATCGGTCTTCGCTTTCAAGCCCACTCGACGGATTTCTTCCATTTTCACTTTCTTCCTTGCCTTTGGTAATCTTTCTCTTTTCTCTTTGAAAACGACTTATGAAATTAGCTAGCCTACTGAAACCTACTTAAAGGAAGAAAGCCTATCGTTCTTGGATCGCTGATTTCTGTCTTCATTCCCTAACATTCATACCCTTCTTCCTCTTATTTATGGATTTCTTGAAAGGGAGTTTTTTCGACAGGTAAGGCTCAAACTTCTTCTTCCATTTTCAGATGGTTCACGGGGTTGGTTGAAGCCATGAACCTGATTTTTCTTCATTTGACACGAGACCAGGGACCTTCACACCATATCCTCGTCTGAGGGGAGCTCTAAGGCATCAATCCCCTTTTTATTTGACTTTCGCTAGCTGGCGAGTTCATTCGTCTTGCTGGTTCACACACCGCGGAGTGGGCTTTTGCTTACTAATAATGCTGAAGGTTCCGGACCTGTCCGAAGGACTAGAAATCCATTCTTTTGAGAGCCTTGTTCATTGATTGCGCGGAGGTCCGTGGTAGTTTTAATTGCTTTCATCCTTTCTCTTTATTCATTGATTCAGTCTCGCTCTCCTTTCAGTCCAGCCTCCGGACCCTCGTAATTATAAATAACTAATGAAAAATCGATTCTTTCTATTCTCTATAAAGGACCAGAAATGCCTTGCTTACGTATCATTGGGAAGTGCATTAACATAAATACGGCAGTCAGAAGAGGTAATACAAAAGTGTGTAAACTATAAAAAGGAGTCAAGGTAGATTGTCCCCACACTAGCACTTCCGCGTAATAACTCTACCAAAGGCGACCCTATTACTGGAATAGCTTCCGGTACACCTGTGACAATTTTGACTGCCCAATAACCAGTCCCGAGGTAAGGAATAAGCAGTTAGACCAAAGGATGCGGTCAATACAGCCAGAACCACACCTGTAACCCAAGTCAATTCACGAGATTTTTGAAATCCACCGCTACAAAGTCAAAAGGGCGAGCCACCGCTCCGCTACGCGTAGCTTCAAAACAGAAAAGCCACTCCGCGGTTCAAAGAATATTGAAACCTACCGGCTGAAAGAGTTTCAGGCTGTCCCCTCCCGGGGTAGTAGCTATCTTTCCAAGCAGATTCAGTCGCTACGCTTAAGAGCTATCAGATCTCTTAAGAAAGATAAAGAAGAAAAGAGATCCAGATGTGGGATGAAATCGAGAAAGAAAAGAGATTCAGATGTCTTTTTAAGCTAGAAAATCGAGAAATTCAATCGATCCAGATGTAGGATTAGGAGCTATCTTATCGATCAGGAAAGAGAGAAAAGAGATCCAGATTCTCATATATAAAAAAGAAAAGAGATGCTTCGATCATTCTTTGAACCTCTCTGACAGTCTCGCTCCTCTCCTTCCTAACCTCAGTCGAGTGGCTTCGCTCCTCTCCTTCCTAACCTCAGTCGAGTGGCTTCGCTCTGAACCTATATTTTTTTCGTAGAGTACCTTCGCACCTTCACAGTCGCTTCGCTTCGCGCCTTCGGACCGCGTAGAAGGAGTCTGAAATCCATATGAACGAGCCGCTTTCGGTCCTCAGTAGCTTAATTCCTCTCCGGTCGCTCCTAATCGACTGAACTTCATACTGAAAATAGGAAAGGAAAGAGGAGAGATCTAATTGAGTCGAGTTAGTTGGAACCGCGTACTGGGTTTATTTACCTGTATTTATGCTTCATATTTCAGTCATTTACCCGTCCTCCGTCTCATTGATAAGGACATATTAACCTGTGGAAAATCAGGGTCAAGACGACCCACTCCGCATCCTAATTCAGAGAGAGAAGGGGGGGGCTTCATCATCTTCTTTTGTCTTCCCTGGGCGGGTTGGATAGCCATTCTTCACTTCCGAAAAAAGGTAATTCTTTCATCCGGCCGTAAGCTAAGAGGAGGTTCTGTCTTCATTCCGCCTATTCATATGGTTAAAAGGAGTAGAGTTTCCGTAGTGATTGATCCATTTTCCCTTGGGATTTTTGATGAGGCGCCCGAATGAGAATGCGTGAAGGAGTTCCAGACCGATCGGAATCAGTGGAAGTTTCGGCGGTAGGTTCTGGCTCTTGGGTCCGTACCTCTTCCAGGATCAGTGCTTTCAAGACCTTGCGATAGATTGACTTCTTCTATCCCACCCCTGAAACTAGCTTTATAGCAAAGCGATTATTTCATAGAATGAATGATAGGATAAAGAAAGAAAGGGAGAAACTCCCCAACCAAGGAGGAGCGCTCGTACAAAGGGAAGAGAATCGCTGGCTCCTACCTGTCTCTGCCAGCAAGCCAGGATCCATTATATATTCGTAGACGAGGGAATTCCACCAGTAAGGAGACTCGAGGTCAAGCCTAAACGTCCTTATTTCAAACTAAAGCGCTAACCTCTTCCTCTACTCTAGGCGTCGGCGTACTAAGTAATATTCTTGATATCGCCCCTCTATTATATTCTGGACTCCTTCCAAAGCGGTCCGTGGTAGTTTCATTAAGGCATTTGCCCTGGGAAATGAGTCAAAAACCATTGACCTTCTTTCTTCCATCTCGCCATACATAGTCCAAAAGTCATGAAATTTCAGATCACAAGTGGAGGATGGGTGAATTTCAGAGGGGCGCGGAGTGCAAGGTCATGATCCCTTTCCGAGTGGTATTTTCTTCTTTTGAAATATCTGAAGCAAATGCACACGTTTTGGTGCCATGAATTCTTTGTCCCGTCGGACTAAGGCTTTATTCTATTAATTGCATTTTGAGTGAAGGTACCACTTAGAAAGAGTGGATCAAACTAGTTAACTCAATCCTTCTACGGAGTCCAAATCCATTTCAATCAAAAACTTGCTCCATACCCTTTCTCAAATTAAGGCTTTTTCTAAGACTTCAGTCAAAAAGAAGGAATTTGAGTCGATTTCTTGCTCCGGGGCTTAGTCAATGTGCTCTTTCCCTAGCTTAGTCAATGTCCATTTTAGCTAATAAAGCAGTCAAAAACCATTGATTTTCCTTGATTGCTACCTATGCTCATTAGAAAATTGTGCATTCGCACTAAGAAACTAGTCCTCATCCATTGAAGGACTTCCCTTTCCCCATAGTCAAAAAGTCATGAAATTGGTCGTACAGTAGGGATTTGAGGTTGAAGTCCACCTCTTTTCCGGAGCTCTAGGCCTCCTACTCGTAGGACGGGACCGCTACGTGGGGAACCTACCCCCGGAGTCAAGGCGCGAAGCGAAGCGACAACCTCAAAAATACTGATCAATGAACTCAAAAAAGTTCAGACGAGACTTTCTTTTTTCGATCATTCTTTGAGCCTCCTCCATTTTCACATTCTACGAATTCAACCCTTCGCTTGAGGCATGAATCTTTTCACGTAGTCGCGAAGAGGGATGAGTCTACCTTGACTTTAGGGAAGAGGGATGAGATCACCCCGCTGAGAAAGCCGTCCTTTTCGACAGGTTTAGTATAAATATCTTTCTTCGCGTAAAAAGGATAATCCAAGTTTTGGACATCTTTTTCATATCATTATCTCATCAAAGTAGAATATTGAGTGAAAATCGTAGAGAGACAAAAAACCGGGGCCTCATCTTTGAACGTCGCAAAAGTAGACGTGTGCATTTTATTAACACATGCCTTTAGATTAAAGGAAGTGAAAGGAAAGCCAACGACGGCTTCAACAAGACGAACTGGGACAACTACAGCGACGGCAACCTCCGCAGAGTAGGCTACGGCTCCAACCCATGAATGAAATGCCCCGAACTCCAGCTTCCTCCGCCACGCAGGTACACTTTCCGATTCCCCTTCCTCCTCCATAGCTGACTCATTCCCTTTCTTTTCTAGCTTCCCCGATAAAAGACGCTTTTTATGAGTTTGAATAAGGAAAGGCCGTTTAGGGTCTCGCTCAATCTCCGCAATGAAACTACCACGTACCGGTTGGAGCTTCAGCCACTTAGCTTCTCTTCTTCAACAGATCCTTTCCTCACAATATAGGATCAAAAAAGAATGAAAGAACAGATGCTTTCAGTTACCTTCCCCTTTTTCTCTCGGATGGAAGTGAATATATATGGAAGATAGTCCTCCTCTTCGCAAATTCTTTGCGCCTCGACTAAATTCAAGCAGTGAGGACTAGCTTAATTAGTCCGAAGGCGCGAAGCGAAGCGACTGGAAAGGTGCGAAGCAGAATCAAGCGTAGAAGGACAGGCGCAAAGAATTTGTGGCGAAGAAATCTACCATATTCATCTTCTTGGAGGATTAGGATGGATCGGCGATCTGTTGCGGCCTAGGTAAAGGCAGCAGGAGCTCTTCTTCTTGCTTAAGAATCAGTGGCTGTTCCGGTTCTTGAAGGAAAGAGTAGCTCTATCTCCGCTCGGGTACGGAGCTATCTCTCTTTCCCAACCTTTGTTACTAGATTTGACTTCTGAAATCATCGTTAGGGCAGAGGTGCGAAGCGTGAACCTACTAAAAGGCACCTACGGCAAGGTTATAGAATATCTCGACCTACGGGAGAGGGGCGAAGCCTACTTAAAGGCGCGAAGCGAAGGGCATGAAAAGAAGAGAGAAAGAAAGGGAAGAATGAACCCATTATTATGGGGATCGGCAGGGAAGCAAGAGTAGCTCGGTTGAAAGAGATAAAGACGCCTCCGATAGAACTCAAGACTTGGGGGGTGTGGCTCTCTCACTATACTCATCTCTTCGTAGACCGGCCAGCCCACGTAGCGGTGATTTTCATATCTCGACCTAGAAAGAGCAGTTGCCCACTACGCGGTTGAAGAAGTAACTCAGCAATGAAACTACCACGTAGCGGTAAGATCTCGAACTGAAAGAGAAATGAAACTCAATGAACAAGGGCTTGATCTTCCTGTCCCGATCGATAGGGTGCGGCAAGGGAGAGTCGGTTTACGAAGTTGATCAGAGCTAAGCTAGTTGTAGAGTGAGAGGTTAGGCGAGAGGAGAGTCATCCCTTGAAGTTGAAGCGGAAGTTGAAGTCCCAGTTCTTTCTCTAGCAGTAGTAGTTCCGCTGACCTCATCTCTTTTTTCAAATCTTGAATGATAAGGCATCAAAATAGATCAATGAATGAGTCCTTCGGACCTTGCGCTCCATCTTTGACTTAGTGGATCAAAGAGGTCCTCGGACTTTGAAGATTCCACTAAAAGACTAGTCACCTGGACCTTTGTTTTCAGCCTGAAAGTCTTGAAGCGTAGCGCGTATCCGATTCAACTCCTCGCAATATTCTTTGCGCCTTCGCATATTTCATTCCGCCTTCGGACCTGTCCTCCGGACTGTTCAAAGTCAATCAAAGAAAAAAGAAAAGAAAAAGAAGCTCATTAACTCGAATTCAAGAAGCTCAAAATGGGAATTTTCATCTTTGTGCTAGATTTCAGACTCAAATCCAAGAATCCCATAAAATGCAAGGGCTCGACTGATAAGGAGAGCAAACCACTTTGTAGCAACTTTGAAAGTCAAATGCCTGATTTTTTTATCTATTATCGTTAAATAGAAAGATGAGAAAAAGGAAGAAAAAGAAGGAAAAAAGACGGGAAAACGCAATTCAAGAATCAAGCCTAGAAAAGAAATGAACATTGTTTGATGAGAGTTCTAGTTTCTGGTCCGATAAAGAGAGGAGAAAGAAATGTTTTTCACTCAATTATCGTGAAATATATATATGAGAAAAAGTCAAAAAATGCAAGAACCGAGAAAAGGCAATGAATGAAAGGATGAGTTGATCTCAGAGAATTTGCTTAAGACATGAATGAAGAGATTGATCAATGAGGATACAAAGGTTAGGACTTGAAAGCGAAGTCCTGATCCCTGAACTATTTTCAGGAGCGAAGGTACTCGTAGTTTCAGATATAGGAGAGGAGCGAAGGTACTCGACTGAGGTTAGGAAGGAGAGGAGCCCGACGATTATTATTCAATTCTTTATATGGATTTCTTTCGTTGCACTCCTTCTTTATATTAGAATTCAGTCGTTTCGCTTCTCCCCTCTCCTTACTATTTGGAGAGCTATTTCATAATGCACTCCTATTAATATTATAATACAGTCGTTTCGCCTCAAATTCTTTGACCCTCTCCTTCCTTATTTGGAGAGCTATTGAATAATACCACTCCTTCAATAATGAAGTCGTTTCGCCTCAAAATTCTTTGACCCTCTCCTTCCTTATTTGGAGAGTTATTTCATAATACCACTCCTTCTTTTATGATAATACAGTCGTTTCGCCTCAAATTCTTTGACCCTCTCCTTCCTTATTTGGAGAGCTATTGAATAATACCACTCCTATTAGATACAGTCGTTTCGCTTCTCCCCTCTCCTTCCTTATTTTGAGAGCTATTTCATAATACCACTCCTTAAATAATACAGTCGTTTCGCTTCTCCCCTCTCCTTCCTTATTTGGAGAGCTATTTCTGAAAATAAAGGGCTCCTTCACAGTCGTTTCGCTTCGCGCCTCCGGACGACTCAAATTCATCAATGAAGAAGGCTCAAAGAATGATCGAAATCCATATTAATTCATTAGTCAAGGAGCAAAGAATTTGCGAGTTTCTTCTTTCATTCTCTGGGTTTAGCGGGTTCATTCTGCTAGTTCGATCTTTGATCATGCATTTCATGCTTTGATTCTGTCTGAATGAGAAGATGATGTCAGTGATCCACGCCACTCAGCAGAAGCAAGCTTCACCTCCGAGAGTTGACTCGGTATTGTTTCAGAAGAAGGAGAGGATCAAAGAATTTGAGAGCGGAAGCCTAGCGTAGCGTAGCGGACAGCCCTGAAACTCTTTCAGCGTAGCGGTAGCCGAGCGGTGGCTTCTCCCTTGCGGATTTGGACAGGCCCGGCTCTCGGTCGGTGGGCTTCGCGCCTTTCTTCCTTTCTTCTTTCAGACTCCGTCGCCTCAATTTCATTCAGCCTTGACTCGTCCGAAGGACTAGAAAGCCATAAACTTTTTTGACTCACCAGTTTTTTTCCCCATTCCAATTTTTCCGCTCCCGTAGGTAGAAGGACTAGTCTGAAATCTACCATATGAACCTGGGGGAAATTCTCATTCAAACCTCGTATTTCATGATGAGGGATTCAGAAAGGAGTCAAAATGGAATTGAGTGAACCCCCTTTTGCACATGAAGTCTACGAGGCGGGCCGCTCTTTGATCTCGGGATTGGGACACTTCTTCCATTTCAGAAATTCCCACACTGAAAGAATGAATATCTGAAATCAGATCTCTTTTCCTAGGTAGTAGTGGCGAAGTCTTCTTCCCACCCTTCTTTGATCAAAGAAAGCGGACGCCCAGCTCTCCACCAGCAAGCGAGAGTTGACTCGTCCGAAGGACTAGAAATCCATTATCAAGAGGTTAGCGCCTTCTTTTTTTCTTCTTTCTGGTCCACACATTGAATTAGAAGTTGACTTAGTCCGGTCGAAGATAATCTAGTCCTTGATTCCCTTAATAGGTCCTTCTTAGTGGAAGGCCGAGGGGTCCGGAATCGGCCCAGGTAGCGGGAAGTTGATTCAGAGTCCGTGGTCCCCTGGGGAGTCAGTCCCAGTTTCATCCGTCCTTGCTGTGGAAGAGTTTCAGAGCTTGCTTCCCGAGTGGAGGTTGAGTCCGACTCGATTATAAGAGGAGAGGTTCAAAGAAGCTACTTTCTTAATGGGGTGATGAGACTATTCAATCTATTACAAAGGTTCATATGGTAGATTTCAGACTAGGACTGTAGGACGGAGGCATCAAAATGCAATTCCTTCCGGTCCGTGGTAGTTTAATTCCTTGAAGCTCTCCTTTCTTATTGCTAGGGCGGCACTCATCATTCTATTAAGTTACTAGTGGAATCCAAGAGTCAAAATCATCAGAATGGTGGTACATGTACCAGGATTCATCCTTTTATTAGTATTAGAAGAAAATCCTTTTCAATCTTCTTTGAACCTTGGAATGAATAAGGAAGAGCTTACCCGATGAGGCATCATCCTCTCCTTAAATTAAAGCACTTATTCCACTTTCTCAATCTTCTTTGAGCCTCTTGAAACAAAAGAAACTGCATCAATCTCAACTCAATTTCATCCAGCCTGATAAAGAAAGCCTAAGGAAGATCAGACTCCTTCTACGCGGCAAGGACTCCATCATAGGACGAGCCCTAGCCCTAAGATCAGACTCCTTCGGCCAAGACATAAGAGCTCCTTCGTCAAATAAGAGAGCCAGAAGGCAAGGATCATTCATGATAATGGATAGTCCGGAGGACGGGTCAATGAAATATGAGAAGTTCAGACGAGATTCACGTCTTTCAAGGTTAAGACTTGGTTTATGGATATAAATCAGTCCTTCGGACGGAGTCGAAAGAAAGAATGATAATAAGCAGTCGATAAGAAAGCATAGTAATCTTTGGAAGACTCTTTCAATCCTATTTATGAAGAAGTGGGCAGTCTCGTATTCTAGCTTGCTTCTAGAACTCGGAAAGATATCATACTAACTGATAACCCCTACGTGGGCCTCCCCAAGGTCAGAGTCTTCCTCTCGTACTTCCTCTTCAAGAGAGAATTAATGAGAATATAGTTCATATACTCGATTCGTTTATTATGAAAGAGATTTCATACTCGATTCCTGCTGGGCAGTGGACTTGACTCAGTAGGAATGGAAGAAAGAACTGAGCCGCGCACCCGTCCTCAGGCATGAGAATTTCCATTGGAACTCAAAACCGATGTTCATTCAGGCTAAAATCAAGGCTTTTGACTCCTTTATCGTCTTCTTCCTTTCCTGTCCATTTTTCACCGAAAAGAGGCTCAAAGAATGATCGAAGGAGCAAAGAATTTGCGTGACTTTCTCCTTTCTTTATCTCCTATCCTGTATCCGGAGCGTAGCGTAGCGGAAAGCCTGAAACCACTTTCTTCTTTCTTTCAGCCTAGCGGTGCCTTCTCCCTTGCGGATTTGGACAGGCTGAAGAGGACAGGCCCGGCTCGGTCGGTGGTTAGGGTCTTGAGAAAGACCGCGAATCTTCAATCTCCAGCTCTGAGTATGATCCCTTTCGGAGAGTGAGGTGGGAAAGCGCGCTATTCAGTCAGACGGGGAAGATCTAGAATCAGAGTTCCAAGACGTAGGATTTAGTTGGGATAGGCTTGACCCCCTAGGATCGGGCTTAGGCCTCGTGCGGCGAGGGTAGAAGGATTGGATTGACCCGCATCGGTTGAAGATAAGCCTGTCCTTGGGGAATGAAGAAAGGAAAGAGAAGTGCTTGGGTCTCGTCACCGTCCTCCGTTGGTGCTTTGATTCTAAGCAATGAATCTGAATATTGTGTACGATATGAAGGAGGATCAGAAATGGATTCCATATGGATTGATGAATAAGACAAGTCCGTGGTAGTTTAATTAGACTAGGCGGTAACAAGTTCTTCAGAGGGGAGGAGAAAGAAAGTGGTTTCAGGCTGTCCGCTACGCTACGCTACGCTGGAGCTAGGGAGAAAGAAAATGAAGAAGGTGAAAGATCCTGAGAAAGACAGGAGCAAGTCAAAGTAGTTGACGGCTGTCCGCTACGCTACGGCTCCGCTTCCGCTCCTTCTAAAGAAAGGATAAAGAATCAATGAACAAAGGTTTGAGAAGATTTCTCTAAGAAAATCAGATGAATATGGATATAAATCAGTCCTTCGGACGGGTCAAGACGAGGGTCCTTTTGACCTCTTTTATCCACTAATAGGACTTCGGACGGAGTGAAAAAAAGAAAGATTAGACAGACGAAGGACTATCAACCTATTATTTTCATCATATTGAATAAATAAGGAAGAAGACTGAAAAGAGAATGAGCCCGCTAAACCCAGAGAATGAAAGAATCCACTTATTTATTTGTTTGAGTTCGTCCATTGACATTGAATTTCTTCTTTCTTCAAAAATCAAGAATGTCCTTCTGACTGATTTATCCATATAGAAGTAATTAGGAGCACTCCTTAAATATTGGTTCAGGAGACTATCCATTAGAATGAACGAAGCGAAGGACTTGTTTTTATCCACTAGAATGAACCGAAGTCCTGAGATCATTCTTTGAGCTGTCCGGAGGACTCTACCCTATTGAGCGTCCTTTTTCAATATTCTTCGATCATTCTTTTTCAATCTTCTTCGAACCTCTCCTTTCAGTCGAGCCCTCAGTCGCAGCTTAATATGTGAGGAGGACTTTTCTACCTTTGAAATTTCAAAAGGTCCAGATGACTATCCATTAGCCTTGAAATAAGCAGGAAGGGATACGTCTTCCTTTTCTAGTTCATGGAAAGTCTGACTCGAAACTGGGACCTCTGGATCTCTCTTTTCAGACTCTATTACTCCGCTTTTCTTTAGTCAAAAGCCTAGCCTCTATTCATTGATTCCTTGTTTTCGTGCTTTCCAAGGCGCAAAGAATTTGCGGAAGGGAAGGCAGTTTGTGAAGATAGCCAAATCACCGTGTAAAAGAGTCAGAAAGAAGATAGACGAGTCAAAGAATAGACAAATTAGGCCGACGGCAAGACGATCGAGCATACCAATTTCAGACGGATTTCTCATCCGAAAGAGGAAGAGGAACTGCTTAAGCCCCAACTAGAACTACGGAAAGAACCTCCGCGTCAACTTATGCTACTCTACCTTATTATTTGAGAATTCCTCAACTGCAGGCAGACTCTTGATATAGCGCCTTTGTTGGTACGGATGTGCCTTTGCCGCCTCCTTTCCCCAGAATTATGGGTTCATTCTTTGAATTCAAGGACTAAAAGGAAGTGAATATGGATATAAATCAGGACTGAGGACGTCCTGGAGGAGTATATAGGTCCTCCGGACAGGTCTCGCTTTCTCGTTAATGAGTTTCTTTTCTCATTATAGAGAATGAAGTTCATTCAATAGTGAAATGGGAATGGTTTGTGCTTTCTTTTCTCGTTATGATCAAACTACGAAGGACCATGAATTGAGGTTTTCTTTGAGGTTCATGAGAAGATTCAGTGATCCACGTAGCCTTGAAAGAAGGACTTTCTCCTTTATTTATCCATCCGGAGCGGAGGCGGAGCCGTAGCGGACAGCCTGAAACTACTTTCTTATCTGGCCTGAAACTACTTTCTATCCTACGGTCTGCGGTAGTTGAATTTTCAACCTTTGTTCATTGATTCTTTAGAAGGAGCGGAAGCGGAGCCCTAGGTCCGTGGTAGTTTAATTAGCACTTGCTTGATCCTTTCTTTCGGAGGAGACCAAGAAAAGAGAAGAAAGAGGGAGATTCTTCATCAAATCAACGGATCCAGCGATTCGGTACATCCCTTGCATCTGCTTTCATTATTCAACTACTGACTTTGGGAAAAGACGGAAGACCTCCTTCGCTTCCCTTTCCAGCTTTTTTTTCTAAAGAATGTGGGAATGAGTGAGGGGGAGCACCTTGAGTATTTTCATCTTTCTGATCGATCTTCTTGCATTGAAAGTCTGAGTAGCTCTTTGCTACAACTGATCTTTGGCTCGCCCCTATCTAGGCATCCCACCAATCCATCCGATCGGCTCTGCGTTTTGGCTTTGCCTTAAAGGCATAGCATTTTCTGACTCAAGATCGAATCCGATTCTTTCTGATAGAATACCTGTATAGAGAATAAGCCCACCCATTCAATGACCTTTGAATGTGAAAATGGGTTCAAGGGGCAATGTGATCTTTTCCCTCTTCCTCTGACTCAAGATCTCATTCTCTCTCCCCTACCCTAGGCTTGATCTTTCTCAAAAAGAGAAAAAGGAAAGTAATAATCAGATATTCACAACTCACAATAGTGGTAAATTCATAAGGTCCTCGAGCATAGATTCCTTTTCCGATCCCAGCCGCGTATCAGTCGTCTTCTGACTTTCTTATTTCCTTATCAGTCGCATTCCTTTGAGTAGGCTTTCTTCTTGAAGAAAGAGGGTTTAAGGATTTCTTCGCTTTGCGGGCTTATAGAAGGAGTCTGACCTCTCGAGCATTCCTTATTTAGTAGGCTTTCTTATTTGACTGACGGTTCTTAGGCTTCCTTAATCTGATCTTTCTTTATCTTTCTCTAGCTTCTATCCTTTCAGGCGATTCCGATTTCAGTCTTACCTAGCAGCTGATCACCTTTCTTGGTCGCTGAATACCTCGGTGACTCGCGGCCGGTCTAGCTCCGAGGTGTGAATTCTTATCTCTTGTTGAGATTTTCTCCCTAATCCCACTACGCGGTCCTTGGGCAAAGGGGAAGAAGTTCAATCGGGCCTAGATCTCCGCCGCCACCAGATCGAATCGCTTTACTTGTCTTCGCTCCTCTTTAGCTCGAGCCTTTGTCGTCATTAAAGACATCTTTGCTTGAAAATGCCTCACTCGCCTTTGAGACGGAGGTAGCCTACTTGCACCCTTGTTTTTCTTCTTGGAATGTGAATTCAGGGGTTAGTGCGAATTCAATGGTCAAATCATCAGTCAAAAGCGAAGCTCCACATGAATAAGGCATGAAAGTCAATGAACAAGGGAAGGACCACAAGAAAAAGAGATCCCGGAACTGCCATAAAAAGCAAGGGCAAGAGGATCCTTGAATGTGCAAATCCGACTCGGGATAAGATGTGT
Organism: Cucumis melo; assembly: GCF_025177605.1. Classification (NCBI taxonomy): domain Eukaryota; kingdom Viridiplantae; phylum Streptophyta; class Magnoliopsida; order Cucurbitales; family Cucurbitaceae; genus Cucumis; species Cucumis melo. The sequence goes on along the minus strand of NC_066860.1, from coordinate 187,404 downwards.
GGATGCAAGATGCCACCTCTTTTGTTGAGGAGTTCGCCCGTGGTAACTGGGTCTGAGAAAAATCCTAGGGTTTCCGGGAAGCCGGTAGGCTAAGAAGGAAAGACTGAAGAGGAAAGCGAAATTCTTCTATTCAGAAGGAGAATGGAAGGGATGAAAAAGATCAAGCCCTTGTTCATTGAGTTGACAGGCTCATACGGTCCGGAAGGACATCAGGCAAAGGATCGAGGAGACCGAAGGCAAAGGAAGGCAGAAGCTTGGCCCCACTCTTCAGGAAAGACCGCTCGACAAGGGCACCGGTCAATCTAGGACCCGCACCATGCATTCCTTCAGAGTCGGGAGGTAGCCTTTTGAGTCTGAATATGGTGGAGAAGCTGAGCCTGCTCTCTCATTCCTGCTTTCAGTCAAGTAATGAACCCCGTTGGCAAGGCTTTTTCCTTATCTTGCGGAAGAAGGATTATTGGAAGTCAAGCCTATGGTCTCGAAGACAGGGGAAGTTCTCCCCCAAAGATAGTTGTAGAGGCAGATTGAATAGGGGTGCCGAACCCAGCCGGTCGCCGATCTTCTTCTTTCAGCTATGCTTTTTCTTCTTTTCATTCTCAGTCTTTGTCTTCTTTCCATTAAGTAGTTGCTGCCCTCATCCCTGGAATCGGTAAGACACTCCTTATTCCAAGGCCTAAATAAAGGGTAGAAAGGTGAACTCTGACTGCTTTTTTGACTCCTAAATATAGGGTGGTCTTATCAAAGGCGAATAGCCTCTCCTCAAATTCCTCTGAAATCTTCTTTTCACCGTCCTCAGTCCTCTGAAATCTACCATATGAACTTTTGATGGGTCCTCCGTCCGTCCTCAGTCGTCTGAAATCCATATGAACCTGTGGAATATACTCACTCAAAAGTAGGTTATGAAATAAGGAGACTGAAAACAAAGAATAGGGTTCGAAGAAGACTGATAAGGAGTCAATGAATAAAGACTCATTGAATAAAGCGAAAGGACTGAATTCTCAGATTTTCAGGTTCAAAGAAATTCAACTACCACGGGCCGGTTCGAAGAAAGTCGACTGTAAGGAGAGGAGTTGTGCCATTTCTTCAATAAGTACTAGTTCCAGAAGCCAGGTAAGAGTGGCAGGTTAGAAGCTTTACCGATTAGGGTCTGTAGCGGTTTCCGTGGGACTTTCCTGTGTCGGATGTCTGAGATTCAGGCTGAAGGCCTGGCCTGCTTTATGTATTTCTTTCCTCCCAACGTGGACCATATGTGAAAGGATCGAAGGCAGCTTTCCCATACTCCCATAAAAGGAGCTCTTGAAAAGGGAAATAACGGGACTTTCTCAAGCTAAGAGGTTTCGTCGGGGACGGTAGAAGTCTGTTGGGATCTCGGTTATGCATTAGAAAATTGGCTTTCCACTCTAGTATTGAGATCTTGAGTCAATCAATATGCGCCTTAGAATGAGAGAGAGAATACCGCCTTGCTTCTGCGCCAGTGGGAGTGATTGATGAATATACGCATGGGGAATCAAGAGTGCTTTTCTTATTAATGATATAACCTTCTTTCTCGTTCCCAGATTCAAGAGACTGCCGGAAGAAAGAAGAGTCAAAAGTCAGATAATCAGCCTACGCCAGAAGACGATAGAGGAGGGGTAGGATACTGAAACTCAATCTCCTATGCGACTCTTCGATCATTCTTTGAGCCTGGTGCAAGAGAAAGGGATGGGACAACCTAAAGATAAGGATACCTGCTTCGTCGGCCTCGTCTCGATCCTGAGTTTGCATGATAAAGGCGCGAAGCGACTGAAATGGCTCCTTCTTTTTCTTACCTAGCATCGGACAGCTGGTATCTCAATCAATCCCATCTAAGAGAGAAGGAAGGCCGACGGCGGCCATGGGAGAGTCACCTCTATTATCTCATTTCTGCTGATTGAGGGCTTCCCAACCGACCTATGAGATCAGGCTTTCGTCGTCTTCTTTCTTAGTTCGAGATGACCTTGTTCATTCAGGCTCCTTCTAATAGTTCAGGGATCAGGACTTCGCAAATTCTTTGCGCCTAACCTTTGTATCCTTTATGTTTGGAGTCGAGTTATTTCATAACCTCCGGACCCTCCGGACTGGTCGAAATGGACTCTTTTTTCAAAGAGGATAAGATAGGTTCAGTGGTCTAAATCACTATTTGACAGACTAAACTAAGCCGGACAGGATCAATGAACAAGGGCTGATTATTGCAGACGGAGGCAGAATCATTTTCATAGTCAAGTAAGAAAAAGGCTTTCACTCTCTGATTTTGATTCCTTTGAATTTGCTTAAGAAGTGCGGATTGGTGTATTTGAGTACGAAAAGCAAAATCCGTAGAAGGCACGTGCGAAGGAAGGCAGAAAGCTTGCACAAGACAGAGAATACGAGTTTCCAAGCAGTCAAAGTAGGGCGTGGAAGACAGCAAATAGGAAGGATTCAAACTTCAACCTGCCCGCTGGATAGATTTTTCTTGTCCCTCGATAGCTATTCATGGAATAAAGACTGATTTCACTTCGTCTTCCCTGGCACTCGGATCCTAAGCCAAAAGACCATAGCGCGGTCGGCGAACTCTGAGTTCAAGGCCTTCGATCATTCTTTGACCCTAGGCTCCCTATGACTAGACTTTCCTTCTTTTGACGTGATCTCAACCCGCTTCGATGCACTAGTCCTCCATTTCTCTATGAGATAAATAGACTGCAAAATGGTTGACTTTCTTCCTCTTAGCATAGGGCGATTTCTGACTCAATTCTCTATTTTCTCTCGACTTCGTTCACTTTTTTATGGACTCCTTTCTTCGAACCTCTCTCCTTAAATGCCAGCTGGTGGCAAGGGGCGAAGAGACTCGACCGTAGGGAGAGGGGCGAAGAGAACTAGGAATTCTCTGTCTTGCTTTGCTTTCTCTACAGTCCCCTATTCGCGCTAGGTCGAGTGGCGTGGATCCTCAGTCACTGCCAATGCCCGAGTCAATGAAAGAGGGTGAGGCTTCGAGAAGGAAAGGAGTGAATTACAATCCAGGTGGCAACTCAGACTGAAGGCTTCTCAACAGCTAGGTCTAGAGGGGAAGTTGTAGGAGAACCTATCCTAATGATGAGACTTCCCTTCGAGCAGGTGGAGCAAATTACTCTCGGTCCCTTTCTTCCTAAACCTCGGGATTCCCACCCTTGCCTCAAGTAAACTCCTCATTCGTGTCCATCTGCTTTTTCCTGACAAAGGAACTGCCGAGGGGAGCGCATCCTCTCTTGGGTGAGTAGTTCCGATTCCTCATGAAACTGATCATTCTGCTTTTTCTCTGTCTGATGATGAAATTTCAGACCTATCCGCTCCTACGGCAAGGGCGTCAGTCAACTCAGGATCTATCTTCCAAGTCTCTTATGAATCAATGAACAAAGAGAAAGGAGGTCAGAAGTAGAAAGCCTCTCCTTCCTGAAAGAGCAAGAACTTCTTGATTGACGGATTCAGCCTCTACAGGTACGGACACTGATCATTGCATTTCTTAAGAACCGGTGGTCAGATGGGATGGGTGGGGCAATCAAGAGCTTTCCGAGCCTACCATTAATACAAGGATGGATGAAATCAGCGGGATTGACAGGTCCTACCGCGGAGTGGGAAAGGATGGATGCGGAGTCGACCTTTCTTTGCCCCGTGCGTGCACAAGGAGGAAGCCAATAATCCCACCAAGAAAAGGAAAGAGCTGGAGAAGTGAGTTTTCTTTCCGGCTTCTTAGAAAGTTCAGTCAGGAGCGGAGCCCTAGGAGGAGCAGTCCGAACGGAAGAAGAGCAGGACTATCCACTTCAAGAAAGTCTCAAAAGATCATAATATCTCAAGAGGATCAATGAAATATGATTGATGCCTCGTCCTTATGGAAGATGCTCTAATTAAGCTAGGACGGACCGGGATAATCAAGAAGATCCTTCTACGGGAGCCGTCAGTCTGGCTTTTTTCTTCATTCTCTGATCGATGCTACCTTTATCCCCTAGAGTTCAAGCTTAGGCCTTAGTTCATTTCACAGAGCTTACCGGCTCCGTAGTCGCCTCAATTTCATCTGATGATTGACTCTGAAATTCAAAAGAGAAAAAAGTCCTTCCTTCTTACAAGACTATTAGAAAGAAATGAAACTACCACGGACCGAAGATAGTGGCTCGACTTTGACGGTTTAGGAAAGGTGCTGAGGCAAGGTTTTTTGATGATTGACTTGACTATGAAAAAAGATTCTTATTCGATGAAATTGAGCAGAAGCTCGACCTCAATGAAGAAGTCAATGAACAAGGGCACTTTCATATCTGAATATCAACTTCTTAGTCCTCGCATTTAGTGCTTTTTCGCAAATTCTTCTAGCTACGGGGCAAAGGATTTTCGGAGAGGACGGGTTAGTGGATAAACAAGGGTTCGGACGACTCAAGAGGAGCGTAGCGACTGAATCTGCTCTTTCAGTAGTAGTTCCTTCCTTCTTCCTTCTTCCTGGTGGAGGCGCAAAGAATTTGCGGGGGGAGCCTCTTTCGGAGATGGAAAGATAACCCTTGGTGGAGCGAAGCGGAAAAGTCTGTCAATGTTCGCGATAGCGACCCTGGAGCGTAGCGACTCTATCTTTTTGCGTAGTTCTTCCTTCCGCACTTTTCCTGGTGGAGGCGCAAAGAATTTGCGAAGGGCAGGAAAGAAAGAAGGGGGAGCGAAGCGACTTAATCAGCTGTAGCTGTAGCAGTTTGAAAGGTAGAGAATGAGCCCGCTAAACCCAGAGAATGAAAGAAGCGTCTTTCAAGGCTCAAAGAATGAAATTTGTCAATGTTTCTGACTCACCTGGACTTTGAAAATATGATGAACTCAATTCCCTAATGGATAGTCCTTCGGACCTGGGCAGTCTTGGAAATCTTCTTTGAACCTCCGGACCACTAAAAAAGGAGTTTTCTACCCGTCCGTAAGGACTCTGAAATCCAAGAATATCCCTGTCTTATGCGGCCTCCGTAGCTTAAGATGGGACCGGCAAGACCCGGGTTAATATGGATAGTCCTTCGGACCTCTTCCATTAATCAGTTTTTTAGTGGAAGGCAATATTCTTTGCTCCTAACCTCTGCGGTCAGTCCTTCGGACCAGCTGACTTTAAAGGTCCAGACGACGTCCTGGAGGAGTATATAAGAGCGGTAAGAGTATTCTTAGTAGGGAGAAGAAAGTCAAGAAAAGAGAGCTCATTAACCAAAGATGCACATAAAGAATTCCCTATAAAAGAAAGCTCATTAACCAAAGATCAAAAACAAAGCGGAAGGCAATATGCGCCTCAAATTCAGGCTCAAGATGAGATTCTTTCTTTTTCCAGTTAGGTTCAATGAAATATGAAAGGAGGACCAGAACCCACAATTTGAACCTAATGCACTACGCGGTCGAGTGGGGGCATTTGACAATTTTCTCTTTTGTCTTTATGGAATGAATAGCATTACTCCAAAAATGCACACCCCAAAAAATCAAATAAAGTGGGGCATTTTACACCTAACTTAGATGAGTAGGACTAGCCCCACAAGAGAGCTTTCTCTTAGTCTTGCGGAAGGATCAGTCTAGGTTCCCACGGAGGGAGCGGGTAGGGGACTCTCTTTCCCAAGGGCGTCGGCCTCGAAAATATGATTCATAGTCAAGACGAAGGTTCTAATGGATAGTCCTTCGGACTCCTCAGTCGCAAAGTTATTTATCTCGAAAGTGATTTGACTCGATTTACCCTTTGGATAAAGCCATACTACGGTCTTTCAGTTGAGAGGGAATCCATACGAGAATCAGTCAAATCCTAGGATAAGTCTAGTCTGGGGTTGAGGAAGCATAGAGACCTGCTTTCCATGCGACATACCCATGAAGGAAGGCGAATCAGGTCCGCTTTCGCTTTCAATAGGAATTGGCGGGGAAGAAGTACGATCTCAACTGGACCGGGTGTGCCTTGAATGCATGAGAAAGATCTCTTCTTACCACGCCATTCTAGAATGAGACGAGCCCTTATGCATTTGCCCTTGTTCATTGAC
>NC_066860.1:153954-181308 GCF_025177605.1 Cucumis melo | reverse complement strand
GAAGGCGCGAAGCGAAGCGACTGGAAAGGTGCGAAGCAGAATCAAGCGTAGAAGGACAGGCGCAAAGAATTTGTGGCGAAGAAATCTACCATATTCATCTTCTTGGAGGATTAGGATGGATCGGCGATCTGTTGCGGCCTAGGTAAAGGCAGCAGGAGCTCTTCTTCTTGCTTAAGAATCAGTGGCTGTTCCGGTTCTTGAAGAAAGAGTAGCTCTATCTCCGCTCGGGTACGGAGCTATCTCTCTTTCCCAACCTTTGTTACTAGATTTGACTTCTGAAATCATCGTTAGGGCAGAGGTGCGAAGCGTGAACCTACTAAAAGGCACCTACGGCAAGGTTATAGAATATCTCGACCTACGGGAGAGGGGCGAAGCCTACTTAAAGGCGCGAAGCGAAGGGCATGAAAAGAAGAGAGAAAGAAAGGGAAGAATGAACCCCATTATTATGGGGATCGGCAGGGAAGCAAGAGTAGCTCGGTTGAAAGAGATAAAGACGCCTCCGATAGAACTCAAGACTTGGGGGTGTGGCTCTCTCACTATACTCATCTCTTCGTAGACCGGCCAGCCCACGTAGCGGTGATTTTCATATCTCGACCTAGAAAGAGCAGTTGCCCACTACGCGGTTGAAGAAGTAACTCAGCAATGAAACTACCACGTAGCGGTAAGATCTCGAACTGAAAGAGAAATGAAACTCAATGAACAAGGGCTTGATCTTCCTGTCCCGATCGATAGGGTGCGGCAAGGGAGAGTCGGTTTACGAAGTTGATCAGAGCTAAGCTAGTTGTAGAGTGAGAGGTTAGGCGAGAGGGAGAGTCATCCCTTGAAGTTGAAGCGGGAAGTTGAAGTCCCAGTTCTTTCTCTAGCAGTAGTAGTTCCCGCTGACCTCATCTCTTTTTTCAAATCTTTGAATGATAAGGCATCAAAATAGATCAATGAATGAGTCCTTCGGACCTTGCGCTCCATCTTTGACTTAGTGGATCAAAGAGGTCCTCCGGACTTTGAAGATTCCACTAAAAGACTAGTCACCTGGACCTTTGTTTTCAGCCCTGAAAGTCTTGAAGCGTAGCGCGTATCCGATTCAACTCCTCGCAATATTCTTTGCGCCTTCGCATATTTCATTCCGCCTTCGGACCTGTCCTCCGGACTGTTTCAAAGTCAATCAAAGAAAAAAGAAAAGAAAAGAAGCTCATTAACTCGAATTCAAGAAGCTCAAAATGGGAATTTTCATCTTTGTGCTAGATTTCAGACTCAAATCCAAGAATCCCATAAAATGCAAGGGCTCGACTGATAAGGAGAGCAAACCACTTTGTAGCAACTTTGAAAGTCAAATGCCTGATTTTTTTATCTATTATCGTTAAATAGAAAGATGAGAAAAAGGAAGAAAAAGAAGGAAAAAAGACGGGGAAAACGCAATTCAAGAATCAAGCCTAGAAAAGAAATGAACATTGTTTGATGAGAGTTCTAGTTTCTGGTCCGGATAAAGAGAGGAGAAAGAAATGTTTTTCACTCAATTATCGTGAAATATATATATGAGAAAAAGTCAAAAAATGCAAGAACCGAGAAAAGGCAATGAATGAAAGGATGAGTTGATCTCAGAGAATTTGCTTAAGACATGAATGAAGAGATTGATCAATGAGGATACAAAGGTTAGGACTTGAAAGCGAAGTCCTGATCCCTGAACTATTTTCAGGAGCGAAGGTACTCGTAGTTTCAGATATAGGAGAGGGAGCGAAGGTACTCGACTGAGGTTAGGAAGGAGAGGAGCCCGACGATTATTATTCAATTCTTTATATGGATTTCTTTCGTTGCACTCCCTTCTTTATATTAGAATTCAGTCGTTTCGCTTCTCCCCTCTCCTTACTATTTGGAGAGCTATTTCATAATGCACTCCTATTAATATTATAATACAGTCGTTTCGCCTCAAATTCTTTGACCCTCTCCTTCCTTATTTGGAGAGCTATTGAATAATACCACTCCTTCAATAATGAAGTCGTTTCGCCTCAAAATTCTTTGACCCTCTCCTTCCTTATTTGGAGAGTTATTTCATAATACCACTCCTTCTTTTATGATAATACAGTCGTTTCGCCTCAAATTCTTTGACCCTCTCCTTCCTTATTTGGAGAGCTATTGAATAATACCACTCCTATTAGATACAGTCGTTTCGCTTCTCCCCTCTCCTTCCTTATTTTGAGAGCTATTTCATAATACCACTCCTTAAATAATACAGTCGTTTCGCTTCTCCCCCTCTCCTTCCTTATTTGGAGAGCTATTTCTGAAAATAAAGGGCTCCTTCACAGTCGTTTCGCTTCGCGCCTCCGGACGACTCAAAATTCATCAATGAAGAAGGCTCAAAGAATGATCGAAATCCATATTAATTCATTAGTCAAGGAGCAAAGAATTTGCGAGTTTCTTCTTTCATTCTCTGGGTTTAGCGGGTTCATTCTGCTAGTTCGATCTTTGATCATGCATTTCATGCTTTGATTCTGTCTGAATGAGAAGATGATGTCAGTGATCCACGCCACTCAGCAGAAGCAAGCTTCACCTCCGAGAGTTGACTCGGTATTGTTTCAGAAGAAGGAGAGGATCAAAGAATTTGAGAGCGGAAGCCTAGCGTAGCGTAGCGGACAGCCTGAAACTCTTTCAGCGTAGCGGTAGCCGAGCGGTGGCTTCTCCCTTGCGGATTTGGACAGGCCCGGCTCTCGGTCGGTGGGCTTCGCGCCCTTTCTTCCTTTCTTCTTTCAGACTCCGTCGCCTCAATTTCATTCAGCCTTGACTCGTCCGAAGGACTAGAAAGCCATAAACTTTTTTGACTCACCAGTTTTTTTCCCCATTCCAATTTTTCCGCTCCCGTAGGTAGAAGGACTAGTCTGAAATCTACCATATGAACCTGGGGAAATTCTCATTCAAACCTCGTATTTCATGATGAGGGATTCAGAAAGGAGTCAAAATGGAATTGAGTGAACCCCCTTTTGCACATGAAGTCTACGAGGCGGGCCGCTCTTTGATCTCGGGATTGGACACTTCTTCCATTTCAGAAATTCCCACACTGAAAGAATGAATATCTGAAATCAGATCTCTTTTCCTAGGTAGTAGTGGCGAAGTCTTCTTCCCACCCTTCTTTGATCAAAGAAAGCGGACGCCCAGCTCTCCACCAGCAAGCGAGAGTTGACTCGTCCGAAGGACTAGAAATCCATTATCAAGAGGTTAGCGCCTTCTTTTTTTCTTCTTTCTGGTCCACACATTGAATTAGAAGTTGACTTAGTCCGGTCGAAGATAATCTAGTCCTTGATTCCCTTAATAGGTCCTTCTTAGTGGAAGGCCGAGGGGTCCGGAATCGGCCCCAGGTAGCGGGAAGTTGATTCAGAGTCCGTGGTCCCCTGGGGAGTCAGTCCCAGTTTCATCCGTCCTTGCTGTGGAAGAGTTTCAGAGCTTGCTTCCCGAGTGGAGGTTGAGTCCGACTCGATTATAAGAGGAGAGGTTCAAAGAAGCTACTTTCTTAATGGGGGTGATGAGACTATTCAATCTATTACAAAGGTTCATATGGTAGATTTCAGACTAGGACTGTAGGACGGAGGCATCAAAATGCAATTCCTTCCGGTCCGTGGTAGTTTAATTCCTTGAAGCTCTCCTTTCTTATTGCTAGGGCGGCACTCATCATTCTATTAAGTTACTAGTGGAATCCAAGAGTCAAAATCATCAGAATGGTGGTACATGTACCAGGATTCATCCTTTTATTAGTATTAGAAGAAAATCCTTTTCAATCTTCTTTGAACCTTGGAATGAATAAGGAAGAGCTTACCCGATGAGGCATCATCCTCTCCTTAAATTAAAGCACTTATTCCACTTTCTCAATCTTCTTTGAGCCTCTTGAAACAAAAGAAACTGCATCAATCTCAACTCAATTTCATCCAGCCTGATAAAGAAAGCCTAAGGAAGATCAGACTCCCTTCTACGCGGCAAGGACTCCATCATAGGACGAGCCCTAGCCCTAAGATCAGACTCCTTCGGCCAAGACATAAGAGCTCCTTCGTCAAATAAGAGAGCCAGAAGGCAAGGATCATTCATGATAATGGATAGTCCGGAGGACGGGTCAATGAAATATGAGAAGTTCAGACGAGATTCACGTCTTTCAAGGTTAAGACTTGGTTTATGGATATAAATCAGTCCTTCGGACGGAGTCGAAAGAAAGAATGATAATAAGCAGTCGATAAGAAAGCATAGTAATCTTTGGAAGACTCTTTCAATCCTATTTATGAAGAAGTGGGCAGTCTCGTATTCTAGCTTGCTTCTAGAACTCGGAAAGATATCATACTAACTGATAACCCCTACGTGGGCCTCCCCAAGGTCAGAGTCTTCCTCTCGTACTTCCTCTTCAAGAGAGAATTAATGAGAATATAGTTCATATACTCGATTCGTTTATTATGAAAGAGATTTCATACTCGATTCCTGCTGGGCAGTGGACTTGACTCAGTAGGAATGGAAGAAAGAACTGAGCCGCGCACCCGTCCTCAGGCATGAGAATTTCCATTGGAACTCAAAACCGATGTTCATTCAGGCTAAAATCAAGGCTTTTGACTCCTTTATCGTCTTCTTCCTTTCCTGTCCATTTTTCACCGAAAAGAGGCTCAAAGAATGATCGAAGGAGCAAAGAATTTGCGTGACTTTCTCCTTTCTTTATCTCCTATCCTGTATCCGGAGCGTAGCGTAGCGGAAAGCCTGAAACCACTTTCTTCTTTCTTTCAGCCTAGCGGTGCCTTCTCCCTTGCGGATTTGGACAGGCTGAAGAGGACAGGCCCGGCTCGGTCGGTGGTTAGGGTCTTGAGAAAGACCGCGAATCTTCAATCTCCAGCTCTGAGTATGATCCCTTTCGGAGAGTGAGGTGGGGAAAGCGCGCTATTCAGTCAGACGGGGAAGATCTAGAATCAGAGTTCCAAGACGTAGGATTTAGTTGGGATAGGCTTGACCCCCCTAGGATCGGGCTTAGGCCTCGTGCGGCGAGGGTAGAAGGATTGGATTGACCCGCATCGGTTGAAGATAAGCCTGTCCTTGGGGAATGAAGAAAGGAAAGAGAAAGTGCTTGGTCTCGTCACCGTCCTCCGTTGGTGCTTTGATTCTAAGCAATGAATCTGAATATTGTGTACGATATGAAGGAGGATCAGAAATGGATTCCATATGGATTGATGAATAAGACAAGTCCGTGGTAGTTTAATTAGACTAGGCGGTACAAGTTCTTCAGAGGGAGGAGAAAGAAAGTGGTTTCAGGCTGTCCGCTACGCTACGCTACGCTGGAGCTAGGGAGAAAGAAATGAAGAAGGTGAAAGATCCTGAGAAAGACAGGAGCAAGTCAAAGTAGTTGACGGCTGTCCGCTACGCTACGGCTCCGCTTCCGCTCCTTCTAAAGAAAGGATAAAGAATCAATGAACAAAGGTTTGAGAAGCGCATTTCTCTAAGAAAATCAGATGAATATGGATATAAATCAGTCCTTCGGACGGGTCAAGACGAGGGTCCTTTTGACCTCTTTTATCCACTAATAGGACTTCGGACGGAGTGAAAAAAAGAAAGATTAGACAGACGAAGGACTATCAACCTATTATTTTCATCATATTGAATAAATAAGGAAGAAGACTGAAAAGAGAATGAGCCCGCTAAACCCAGAGAATGAAAGAATCCACTTATTTATTTTGTTTGAGTTCGTCCATTGACATTGAATTTCTTCTTTCTTCAAAAAATCAAGAATGTCCTTCTGACTGATTTATCCATATAGAAGTAATTAGGAGCACTCCTTAAATATTGGTTCAGGAGACTATCCATTAGAATGAACGAAGCGAAGGACTTGTTTTTATCCACTAGAATGAACCGAAGTCCTGAGATCATTCTTTTGAGCTGTCCGGAGGACTCTACCCTATTGAGCGTCCTTTTTCAATATTCTTCGATCATTCTTTTTCAATCTTCTTCGAACCTCTCCTTTCAGTCGAGCCCTCAGTCGCAGCTTAATATGTGAGGGAGGACTTTTCTACCTTTGAAATTTCAAAAGGTCCAGATGACTATCCATTAGCCTTGAAATAAGCAGGAAGGGATACGTCTTCCTTTTCTAGTTCATGGAAAGTCTGACTCGAAAACTGGGACCTCTGGATCTCTCTTTTCAGACTCTATTACTCCGCTTTTCTTTAGTCAAAAGCCTAGCCTCTATTCATTGATTCCTTGTTTTCGTGCTTTCCAAGGCGCAAAGAATTTGCGGAAGGGAAGGCAGTTTGTGAAGATAGCCAAATCACCGTGTAAAAAGAGTCAGAAAGAAGATAGACGAGTCAAAGAATAGACAAATTAGGCCGACGGCAAGACGATCGAGCATACCAATTTCAGACGGATTTCTCATCCGAAAGAGGAAGAGGAACTGCTTAAGCCCCAACTAGAACTACGGAAAGAACCTCCGCGTCAACTTATGCTACTCTACCTTATTATTTGAGAATTCCTCAACTGCAGGCAGACTCTTGATATAGCGCCTTTGTTGGTACGGATGTGCCTTTGCCGCCTCCTTTCCCCAGAATTATGGGTTCATTCTTTGAATTCAAGGACTAAAAGGAAGTGGAATATGGATATAAATCAGGACTGAGGACGTCCTGGAGGAGTATATAGGTCCTCCGGACAGGTCTCGCTTTCTCGTTAATGAGTTTCTTTTTCTCATTATAGAGAATGAAGTTCATTCAATAGTGAAATGGGAATGGTTTGTGCCTTTCTTTTCTCGTTATGATCAAACTACGAAGGACCATGAATTGAGGTTTTCTTTGAGGTTCATGAGAAGATTCAGTGATCCACGTAGCCTTGAAAGAAGGAACTTTCTCCTTTATTTATCCATCCGGAGCGGAGGCGGAGCCGTAGCGGACAGCCTGAAACTACTTTCTTATCTGGCCTGAAACTACTTTCTATCCTACGGTCTGCGGTAGTTGAATTTTCAACCTTTGTTCATTGATTCTTTAGAAGGAGCGGAAGCGGAGCCCTAGGTCCGTGGTAGTTTAATTAGCACTTGCTTGATCCTTTCTTTCGGAGGAGACCAAGAAAAGAGAAGAAAAGAGGGAGATTCTTCATCAAATCAACGGATCCAGCGATTCGGTACATCCCCTTGCATCTGCTTTCATTATTCAACTACTGACTTTGGGAAAAGACGGAAGACCTCCTTCGCTTCCCTTTCCAGCTTTTTTTTCTAAAGAATGTGGGAATGAGTGAGGGGGAGCACCTTGAGTATTTTCATCTTTCTGATCGATCTTCTTGCATTGAAAGTCTGAGTAGCTCTTTGCTACAACTGATCTTTGGCTCGCCCCTATCTAGGCATCCCACCAATCCATCCGATCGGCTCTGCGTTTTGGCTTTGCCTTAAAGGCATAGCATTTTCTGACTCAAGATCGAATCCGATTCTTTCTGATAGAATACCTGTATAGAGAATAAGCCCACCCATTCAATGACCTTTGAATGTGAAAATGGGTTCAAGGGGCAATGTGATCTTTTCCCTCTTCCTCTGACTCAAGATCTCATTCTCTCTCCCCTACCCTAGGCTTGATCTTTCTCAAAAAGAGAAAAAGGAAAGTAATAATCAGATATTCACAACTCACAATAGTGGTAAATTCATAAGGTCCTCGAGCATAGATTCCTTTTCCGATCCCAGCCGCGTATCAGTCGTCTTCTGACTTTCTTATTTCCTTATCAGTCGCATTCCTTTGAGTAGGCTTTCTTCTTGAAGAAAGAGGGTTTAAGGATTTCTTCGCTTTGCGGGCTTATAGAAGGAGTCTGACCTCTCGAGCATTCCTTATTTAGTAGGCTTTCTTATTTGACTGACGGTTCTTAGGCTTCCTTAATCTGATCTTTCTTTATCTTTCTCTAGCTTCTATCCTTTCAGGCGATTCCGATTTCAGTCTTACCTAGCAGCTGATCACCTTTCTTGGTCGCTGAATACCTCGGTGACTCGCGGCCGGTCTAGCTCCGAGGTGTGAATTCTTATCTCTTGTTGAGATTTTCTCCCTAATCCCACTACGCGGTCCTTGGGCAAAGGGGAAGAAGTTCAATCGGGCCTAGATCTCCGCCGCCACCAGATCGAATCGCTTTACTTGTCTTCGCTCCTCTTTAGCTCGAGCCTTTGTCGTCATTAAAGACATCTTTGCTTGAAAATGCCTCACTCGCCTTTGAGACGGAGGTAGCCTACTTGCACCCTTGTTTTTCTTCTTGGAATGTGAATTCAGGGGTTAGTGCGAATTCAATGGTCAAATCATCAGTCAAAAGCGAAGCTCCACATGAATAAGGCATGAAAGTCAATGAACAAGGGAAGGACCACAAGAAAAAGAGATCCCGGAACTGCCATAAAAAGCAAGGGCAAGAGGATCCTTGAATGTGCAAATCCGACTCGGGATAAGATGTGTGGATGCAAGATGCCACCTCTTTTGTTGAGGAGTTCGCCCGTGGTAACTGGGTCTGAGAAAAATCCTAGGGTTTCCGGGAAGCCGGTAGGCTAAGAAGGAAAGACTGAAGAGGAAAGCGAAATTCTTCTATTCAGAAGGAGAATGGAAGGGATGAAAAAGATCAAGCCCTTGTTCATTGAGTTGACAGGCTCATACGGTCCGGAAGGACATCAGGCAAAGGATCGAGGAGACCGAAGGCAAAGGAAGGCAGAAGCTTGGCCCCACTCTTCAGGAAAGACCGCTCGACAAGGGCACCGGTCAATCTAGGACCCGCACCATGCATTCCTTCAGAGTCGGGAGGTAGCCTTTTGAGTCTGAATATGGTGGAGAAGCTGAGCCTGCTCTCTCATTCCTGCTTTCAGTCAAGTAATGAACCCCGTTGGCAAGGCTTTTTCCTTATCTTGCGGAAGAAGGATTATTGGAAGTCAAGCCTATGGTCTCGAAGACAGGGGAAGTTCTCCCCCAAAGATAGTTGTAGAGGCAGATTGAATAGGGGTGCCGAACCCAGCCGGTCGCCGATCTTCTTCTTTCAGCTATGCTTTTTCTTCTTTTCATTCTCAGTCTTTGTCTTCTTTCCATTAAGTAGTTGCTGCCCTCATCCCTGGAATCGGTAAGACACTCCTTATTCCAAGGCCTAAATAAAGGGTAGAAAGGTGAACTCTGACTGCTTTTTTGACTCCTAAATATAGGGTGGTCTTATCAAAGGCGAATAGCCTCTCCTCAAATTCCTCTGAAATCTTCTTTTCACCGTCCTCAGTCCTCTGAAATCTACCATATGAACTTTTGATGGGTCCTCCGTCCGTCCTCAGTCGTCTGAAATCCATATGAACCTGTGGAATATACTCACTCAAAAGTAGGTTATGAAATAAGGAGACTGAAAACAAAGAATAGGGTTCGAAGAAGACTGATAAGGAGTCAATGAATAAAGACTCATTGAATAAAGCGAAAGGACTGAATTCTCAGATTTTCAGGTTCAAAGAAATTCAACTACCACGGGCCGGTTCGAAGAAAGTCGACTGTAAGGAGAGGAGTTGTGCCATTTCTTCAATAAGTACTAGTTCCAGAAGCCAGGTAAGAGTGGCAGGTTAGAAGCTTTACCGATTAGGGTCTGTAGCGGTTTCCGTGGGACTTTCCTGTGTCGGATGTCTGAGATTCAGGCTGAAGGCCTGGCCTGCTTTATGTATTTCTTTCCTCCCAACGTGGACCATATGTGAAAGGATCGAAGGCAGCTTTCCCATACTCCCATAAAAGGAGCTCTTGAAAAAGGGAAATAACGGGACTTTCTCAAGCTAAGAGGTTTCGTCGGGGACGGTAGAAGTCTGTTGGGATCTCGGTTATGCATTAGAAAATTGGCTTTCCACTCTAGTATTGAGATCTTGAGTCAATCAATATGCGCCTTAGAATGAGAGAGAGAATACCGCCTTGCTTCTGCGCCAGTGGGAGTGATTGATGAATATACGCATGGGGAATCAAGAGTGCTTTTCTTATTAATGATATAACCTTCTTTCTCGTTCCCAGATTCAAGAGACTGCCGGAAGAAAGAAGAGTCAAAAGTCAGATAATCAGCCTACGCCAGAAGACGATAGAGGAGGGGTAGGATACTGAAACTCAATCTCCTATGCGACTCTTCGATCATTCTTTGAGCCTGGTGCAAGAGAAAGGGATGGGACAACCTAAAGATAAGGATACCTGCTTCGTCGGCCTCGTCTCGATCCTGAGTTTGCATGATAAAGGCGCGAAGCGACTGAAATGGCTCCTTCTTTTTCTTACCTAGCATCGGACAGCTGGTATCTCAATCAATCCCATCTAAGAGAGAAGGAAGGCCGACGGCGGCCATGGGAGAGTCACCTCTATTATCTCATTTCTGCTGATTGAGGGCTTCCCAACCGACCTATGAGATCAGGCTTTCGTCGTCTTCTTTCTTAGTTCGAGATGACCTTGTTCATTCAGGCTCCTTCTAATAGTTCAGGGATCAGGACTTCGCAAATTCTTTGCGCCTAACCTTTGTATCCTTTATGTTTGGAGTCGAGTTATTTCATAACCTCCGGACCCTCCGGACTGGTCGAAATGGACTCTTTTTTCAAAGAGGATAAGATAGGTTCAGTGGTCTAAATCACTATTTGACAGACTAAACTAAGCCGGACAGGATCAATGAACAAGGGCTGATTATTGCAGACGGAGGCAGAATCATTTTCATAGTCAAGTAAGAAAAAGGCTTTCACTCTCTGATTTTGATTCCTTTGAATTTGCTTAAGAAGTGCGGATTGGTGTATTTGAGTACGAAAAGCAAAATCCGTAGAAGGCACGTGCGAAGGAAGGCAGAAAGCTTGCACAAGACAGAGAATACGAGTTTCCAAGCAGTCAAAGTAGGGCGTGGAAGACAGCAAATAGGAAGGATTCAAACTTCAACCTGCCCGCTGGATAGATTTTTTCTTGTCCCTCGATAGCTATTCATGGAATAAAGACTGATTTCACTTCGTCTTCCCTGGCACTCGGATCCTAAGCCAAAAGACCATAGCGCGGTCGGCGAACTCTGAGTTCAAGGCCTTCGATCATTCTTTGACCCTAGGCTCCCTATGACTAGACTTTCCTTCTTTTGACGTGATCTCAACCCGCTTCGATGCACTAGTCCTCCATTTCTCTATGAGATAAATAGACTGCAAAATGGTTGACTTTCTTCCTCTTAGCATAGGGCGATTTCTGACTCAATTCTCTATTTTCTCTCGACTTCGTTCACTTTTTTATGGACTCCTTTCTTCGAACCTCTCTCCTTAAATGCCAGCTGGTGGCAAGGGGCGAAGAGACTCGACCGTAGGGAGAGGGGCGAAGAGAACTAGGAATTCTCTGTCTTGCTTTGCTTTCTCTACAGTCCCCTATTCGCGCTAGGTCGAGTGGCGTGGATCCTCAGTCACTGCCAATGCCCGAGTCAATGAAAGAGGGTGAGGCTTCGAGAAGGAAAGGAGTGAATTACAATCCAGGTGGCAACTCAGACTGAAGGCTTCTCAACAGCTAGGTCTAGAGGGGAAGTTGTAGGAGAACCTATCCTAATGATGAGACTTCCCTTCGAGCAGGTGGAGCAAATTACTCTCGGTCCCTTTCTTCCTAAACCTCGGGATTCCCACCCTTGCCTCAAGTAAACTCCTCATTCGTGTCCATCTGCTTTTTCCTGACAAAGGAACTGCCGAGGGGAGCGCATCCTCTCTTGGGTGAGTAGTTCCGATTCCTCATGAAACTGATCATTCTGCTTTTTCTCTGTCTGATGATGAAATTTCAGACCTATCCGCTCCTACGGCAAGGGCGTCAGTCAACTCAGGATCTATCTTCCAAGTCTCTTATGAATCAATGAACAAAGAGAAAGGAGGTCAGAAGTAGAAAGCCTCTCCTTCCTGAAAGAGCAAGAACTTCTTGATTGACGGATTCAGCCTCTACAGGTACGGACACTGATCATTGCATTTCTTAAGAACCGGTGGTCAGATGGGATGGGTGGGGCAATCAAGAGCTTTCCGAGCCTACCATTAATACAAGGATGGATGAAATCAGCGGGATTGACAGGTCCTACCGCGGAGTGGGAAAGGATGGATGCGGAGTCGACCTTTCTTTGCCCCGTGCGTGCACAAGGAGGAAGCCAATAATCCCACCAAGAAAAGGAAAGAGCTGGAGAAGTGAGTTTTCTTTCCGGCTTCTTAGAAAGTTCAGTCAGGAGCGGAGCCCTAGGAGGAGCAGTCCGAACGGAAGAAGAGCAGGACTATCCACTTCAAGAAAGTCTCAAAAGATCATAATATCTCAAGAGGATCAATGAAATATGATTGATGCCTCGTCCTTATGGAAGATGCTCTAATTAAGCTAGGACGGACCGGGATAATCAAGAAGATCCTTCTACGGGAGCCGTCAGTCTGGCTTTTTTCTTCATTCTCTGATCGATGCTACCTTTATCCCCTAGAGTTCAAGCTTAGGCCTTAGTTCATTTCACAGAGCTTACCGGCTCCGTAGTCGCCTCAATTTCATCTGATGATTGACTCTGAAATTCAAAAGAGAAAAAAGTCCTTCCTTCTTACAAGACTATTAGAAAGAAATGAAACTACCACGGACCGAAGATAGTGGCTCGACTTTGACGGTTTAGGAAAGGTGCTGAGGCAAGGTTTTTGATGATTGACTTGACTATGAAAAAGATTCTTATTCGATGAAATTGAGCAGAAGCTCGACCTCAATGAAGAAGTCAATGAACAAGGGCACTTTCATATCTGAATATCAACTTCTTAGTCTCGCATTTAGTGCTTTTTCGCAAATTCTTCTAGCTACGGGGCAAAGGATTTTCGGAGGACGGGTTAGTGGATAAACAAGGGTTCGGACGACTCAAGAGGAGCGTAGCGACTGAATCTGCTCTTTCAGTAGTAGTTCCTTCCTTCTTCCTTCTTCCTGGTGGAGGCGCAAAGAATTTGCGGGGGGAGCCTCTTTCGGAGATGGAAAGATAACCCTTGGTGGAGCGAAGCGGAAAAGTCTGTCAATGTTCGCGATAGCGACCCTGGAGCGTAGCGACTCTATCTTTTTGCGTAGTTCTTCCTTCCGCACTTTTCCTGGTGGAGGCGCAAAGAATTTGCGAAGGGCAGGAAAGAAAGAAGGGGGAGCGAAGCGACTTAATCAGCTGTAGCTGTAGCAGTTTGAAAGGTAGAGAATGAGCCCGCTAAACCCAGAGAATGAAAGAAGCGTCTTTCAAGGCTCAAAGAATGAAATTTGTCAATGTTTCTGACTCACCTGGACTTTGAAAATATGATGAACTCAATTCCCTAATGGATAGTCCTTCGGACCTGGGCAGTCTTGGAAATCTTCTTTGAACCTCCGGACCACTAAAAAAGGAGTTTTCTACCCGTCCGTAAGGACTCTGAAATCCAAGAATATCCCTGTCTTATGCGGCCTCCGTAGCTTAAGATGGGACCGGCAAGACCCGGGTTAATATGGATAGTCCTTCGGACCTCTTCCATTAATCAGTTTTTTAGTGGAAGGCAATATTCTTTGCTCCTAACCTCTGCGGTCAGTCCTTCGGACCAGCTGACTTTAAAGGTCCAGACGACGTCCTGGAGGAGTATATAAGAGCGGTAAGAGTATTCTTAGTAGGGAGAAGAAAGTCAAGAAAAGAGAGCTCATTAACCAAAGATGCACATAAAGAATTCCCTATAAAAGAAAGCTCATTAACCAAAGATCAAAAACAAAGCGGAAGGCAATATGCGCCTCAAATTCAGGCTCAAGATGAGATTCTTTCTTTTTCCAGTTAGGTTCAATGAAATATGAAAGGAGGACCAGAACCCACAATTTGAACCTAATGCACTACGCGGTCGAGTGGGGGCATTTGACAATTTTCTCTTTTGTCTTTATGGAATGAATAGCATTACTCCAAAAATGCACACCCCAAAAAATCAAATAAAGTGGGGCATTTTACACCTAACTTAGATGAGTAGGACTAGCCCCACAAGAGAGCTTTCTCTTAGTCTTGCGGAAGGATCAGTCTAGGTTCCCACGGAGGGAGCGGGTAGGGGACTCTCTTTCCCAAGGGCGTCGGCCTCGAAAATATGATTCATAGTCAAGACGAAGGTTCTAATGGATAGTCCTTCGGACTCCTCAGTCGCAAAGTTATTTATCTCGAAAGTGATTTGACTCGATTTACCCTTTGGATAAAGCCATACTACGGTCTTTCAGTTGAGAGGGAATCCATACGAGAATCAGTCAAATCCTAGGATAAGTCTAGTCTGGGGTTGAGGAAGCATAGAGACCTGCTTTCCATGCGACATACCCATGAAGGAAGGCGAATCAGGTCCGCTTTCGCTTTCAATAGGAATTGGCGGGGAAGAAGTACGATCTCAACTGGACCGGTGTGCCTTGAATGCATGAGAAAGATCTCTTCTTACCACGCCATTCTAGAATGAGACGAGCCCTTATGCATTTGCCCTTGTTCATTGACTTGTTGAAGAATCATCCTCAGTAGTTCTTGCTTTAGACTATTTCCCGAAAAAGCCCACTACGCGGTAGAGGAGACCATGGAGACCATATTTCAAGAGGGACAAAGTTGATAGACGTTGAGGAGAAAGGCGAAAGCGTAGGGCAGAGGAGTCCAAAATGAAGCTAGCCTCAAGCAATAGCTCGACTGAGAGGAGTCCAAAATGAAGCTCAGGTGCGAAGGTACTCGTAGTTTGAAATAGAGCGAAGGTACTCGTAGTTTCAGATATAGGTTCAGAGCGAAGGTACTCGTAGTTTCAAATATAGGTTCAGAGCGGTTAGGAGTTGAAAGCGAAAGTCCTTATCCTTTGAATTTGAAGGAGTGCAACTCAGAATCATATTTTCAAAGTCCTCAATGAACAAGGAATTAGGACGACCGCGGAGGAGGAGTCTTATTCCACTAAAATACTCCTAACTACGGCGTAGGAGGCTGAATTCATATTCGTCCACTAAAAACCAGAAATCCATATTAACCTGTCAAGAGGACGGAGGCTCAAAGAAGAAGATTAGGGATAGCTCTGACTTTTCAGACTAGTCCTTCGGACCACTAAAAACCCACCGGTGCCCAGATTCAAGACCAATGGGGAGAGCCAGAAAAGCGACCGGAACTGGAGGATTCCCTCTTCCCCGCCATTATTTATTCCTCTTTGTCTATAAATTCCTGGGATGGGCAATGAAGGTGTGGAGCTGAAATGCCTAGGATCACATACCCTGACCTTGGGAATTCGATATTAATGAGGGGTTAATAATTGAGAAGATAGCATATTTAGTGAGAGCTTTTAATAAAAGAATGCACTCTCAAGTCCAATAAATTCTTCAATGAAAGAAGAAGGAAAAGAAGGTGCAATATTCTGAGAGAGGTGAGACCACCGGGAAAGCAGAGGTTCTTCTTTCTTCTTTTGAATTTCTGAATCGGAAACCTTGTCTCGTGGGAAGGGTGAGACCTCAGCACCTCGTCGGTCGGATCGGGTCTTCGCCATTCTTGCGCTTGCTTAAAGAGCTATTATTCATTCAAGGATGAAGAAGTCAATAATCAGTTCTTGGACACGGCTAAAAGGATCACTCCCAAAAGAGAGATGCGTATCGGGGATCCACAGAAAGGAGAGAAGATGACCGACCGAGTGAGGGAAAGGAAGAAATCACTCTTTTTAGAGGGAAAGGTGGAAAGAACCCCTTTTTCCACTCTATTTCGTCGGGGAGTCAAGTCAGGGGGACTAGACACTACTGACCTCTGATCTTCTGGGAAAGGATCCACAGCAAGGCTAACTACTATTTCTCTTTCGCTTACAGAGAATTGGTAAATGACTTGGCCTGGACTCGAATGGACTGCTACTATAGACGCTATCAAATGCCTCCTATCTGGAAAGACTGAGCACTCGCCCTAATCACGTCAATCGAAGAGGATGGGCGCCGGCATAGGTTCCACTGTGGCAAGAATGATCTATCTCCGGTCATTGAAAGCGGGTTCTGCTATGGGGCAATTTCCAGCCCTAGGTTATAAGCCCTTGAAGTTCTAGGCAGTTATCCCACTCCTTGAAAATGCCTTGAATTTTGGGGGTCCATGCGTATCAATTACTTCGATTACTTCCCTTGACTTTTCTTCTAGTTAGAAAATGGGATGAATTAGAGGAAGGGATGGTGATTCACTATTCACTGATATAACCTCTTCTTTCAAATCGCATCTTGAGAATAAAAGGACAGAGATCTGCTAGAAAAAGAAATGAGGACGAAGAGTTTGTGTATTCTCATGCACAAGGCATGGTCTGAAGGGTGCTTGTGGCCACACCGAGTGAGATAGGCGCTGGACCCGATGAATAAAGAAAGAGTGAGAGGGTAGACCAGTTTCTTTCAAAGTCACAAGAAAAGCAAGCTTCCAAACCTACTCAAATATGGTAGATTCAATCACTGAACTAAGAAGGACGGAGGGGTCCGAGCAATCCGGACGTGCTCTTTCCATTTGTATGGATTTGGAGGAGGATTGAGTTCAAGGTACGGGTGCCACCGCTACGTGGGGTTGAGTTGGCATAGCTCTGGTGACAGAAAATCAGATCTAAAGGGGAAAGGTTCTCCTAGAAAAGGTCCGAAAAAAACTAGGCAAGAAAAGAAAGAATTGAATATGGATAAATCAGTCCGAAGGACAGACAGGTTAATATGGATAGTCCGAAGGTGCAAAGAATATTGCCTTGCGTGAGTTGCGTGAGGTGCAAAGTTCTAATGGATAGTCCGGAGGACTGGTCCGAAGGCTAGGTTAATACGGATAGTCCGGAGGACGGGGCGAGAGTCATGATTCATTAAAGCTATATTGCAGCCGCTTAAAAAAGCTCATAGTCCTAGGCTTGATGAATTCAAGCTATAAAGAGCGCAATTTGCGAAAGGAGCGGTTCAAAAAGCAAGTCAATGAAGAAGGCGATCAGAATTTGAGGGAGACCCAGAAAAGAGAAAGCCATCAAAAATCCAAGTTCAGTTGGCCAAGGGAAAAGACAAAATCGAGAAAGAGGTTAGCGCCTTGTGACGGAAAGGAACTGCTCTAGTCTCGATCGTGCGCAGGTTGCGGACGCAGAACCTGAATCTAAGGCATTCTATGCTTTCTAGGGAGAGAGAGGGGGAGGGGAAAAAGACCCAATATCTAGGGATCAAGGTGGTCACATCCAGAGAAAGGGACGAAGTAAGTTGACCCACGTAGCGGTGTAGAGGTGCGAAGGAAGGAGACGGAGTTCTATCAGCCCACTAGGCGAGAGAGGGACAAAGGCGCGAGACCTAGGGTCAAAGAATTTGAGTCTCACTTCCGCTTTTTCCTAATTGCATCCTAAACCTGTCAAATCCTCGTGATAGAATGCCAGAATGAAAGTAATGATAGGCAGAAGTCAAGGAATTCCAGGGGTTTCCTTTACCAATCCAACTGGCCTAGGTGAATAGGATACCCAGGCTGGCCGAGAGAGAAGGAATGGGAGATTCTACCTATGAGTGGGGACATCAGAACCGCTACCTGGGTTAAGAAGAAGAGGTTGCCAGCCTCCCGAGAGGTGAAAAAGTATAGACTTAGAAGGAGAGGAGCGAAGACGCGAGAGCTTAAAGCGAGAGGAGGAAGAAGAGGAAATCCTATTATCAATCTGAAAAGGAGTGCAAGAAAGGCAGTAGGAGTAGTCACTTAAAGAGTGAGAGGTTTGATGATGACTATTTAGGGGTTGCTCACCATCACCGCTAGCTTTAGTCCCAAAACTGCCTCAATGAAGAAGGTGAAAATCAGATTGAATGAATGAATGACCGCCATAAATAAGAGAGACGGAGTCTGACCTCTTCCCTTCCATGATTTTTCACCAACCCGGCGCATGGCGAAAGGATTTACGCTTCAAAAGAAGGAGAAGAACAATTAAGCTACCACGGACCGGTCTAGGCCGAAGAGTATAGGCAATTCTCTTTCAAAAAGATAGGGGAAATGCAAAGAGGTTTCCTCCCCTCATAAGGAAGAGAGGTTGTAGTAGGATAGGCATCCCTTTCTGCTTGCACCATGATTCTTCTCGCTTTTAGAGTTAGAGGACTGAACTCATTTATTCTCAAAGAGAAGGAGTCAGATTAAACTACTCCGGACCTTCTTTCCCTTTTTCAGTCACTTAGCTTTGCTTTCTGACTCTGAAGAAAGAGGAATCCTAGATAAAGAGAGAATCCCCCCGAATCAAGAAAGAAATCTCAATACCGCAGATGCATTCCCGTGGTCCGTCTTCTCTTAGAGTCAGAGCTCTTGCTGGACAGTGCTAGTGAGGAGGAAGAACCGCTCTTAGAAATGTGCACAAGCTCTCATCTCCTGGTAGACTTTTGATCTTATCCCTTTCGGAGTCATCGGGATTGGTCTTTCATCTTCCTCTATCAATTTCTTCTTTATTTGATTCTTATATGCAATTAGGAAAAGGATCTGACTCAATTCAATAGAAAGTTTTCTTCTACCCCCGCATAAGAGGTCACTCCGTCTTATTCCACTTTCATGTTATGGTAGGCTTTCCTGACTGAACTTTCTTTCATGTTCTTGGACGGGGTCCAGATGTGAAAAGAAGATTTCCAGAAGGCGGAAAGAATTTGCGAAGAAGGCGCAATGAAATATGCGGTGCGGCAAAGAATATTGCGAAAACGTAGGCGCAATAAGACAGGTCCGAAGGACTATCCATCAGGGAGAAGGGAAGCTCCAGGAGTGCGGAGTCTGAAATCCATATTCAGTCTGATTTTGAGTGGAATAACTCCTAACTACGGGGTCTAGGTGACGAAAATGACTCATACTTGCACTCCTTAATAGAAAGCCGAGCCCTTATATATATGCGCAATATTCTTTGCGCCTTCCAGTCCGGAGGACTATCCATTAGAACGAACCGGAGGACGGTCCGGAGGACTATCCATATTAACCTGAGACCGGTCCGGAGGACTCCCAGAAAGAAGAAGAAGGAGGAGATTCCACTGCAAATTTGAGAGAAGGACTTGTTCTCAATCATTGATTGCTTCATTCCATATTACTAGATTCGCCGACAAAGAAGAAGAAGGAAAGAGAGAAATTCAAGATCAAGCCCTTGTTCATTGAGTTGATGGAGAATCTATATGATGAAGATAGTTTCAGCTTTCGATCTCGATCTTCTTTTCTTCTTCTCTTTCAAAAGAAAAGCCTCTTCCAGTATATAATAGCTATTCATACTCATCTGCTTGTTTTTGGGTCCTTTTGACTATGAATCATATTTTCTTGCAGACGAAGTCTCTTTGTATTGGGTCTATTTTTCATCTGGACCTTGATTTTTGGACTTAAGGATTGATCACCACTCAAAAGGAAAAGAAAGCCTACTAGTAAGAGGAAAGCCTACCATTCAAAGGATGCCTTGGAGTCTGAATGGCCTGAGTTTAGAAGTTTTGCTACTTGACTTAGCAGGAAAACGAGCTCTATTAACTAATTTTGATGTCTTGGAGGGCTAGAAAGGATCACTACTTCGAGGAAAGGCGCGGGACTTAGCTCAACTAAAAGGTTTTTGAAGACAGGGCGCGAGGTTTAGGAAGAACTTTGGTACGAGACCGAAACCAGTAAAGTTTCCACATCCTTTTAGTCTGATACTGATAAAAGGTGAGAAGAAAGAAGGACCAAAGATCTGGGGTTTTAAAGAGACCGATCGGTAAGGAGGTTCCACTCAACTCCTTGCAGTCAACCATCTCCTTCTTATTTCCCTCTCTTGTTTTGGTTAGTGGAATCTCCCTTATCTTTCATAAGGCGGCGGACTCAAATTGAGCCTTGTTCTTCTTTTTTGCAAGAAAAGAAGAAAGCCGAAATGGACTCTAAAAACTAGTTTTCTTGTAGAAAACCTTTTCTCTTTCCTAAGACAGACTTTGACTTTCTTTCCTTCCTCTTCTTGTAATGTATACCTTTCTTTCCTTCCTCACACCGCTCCTCTCCTTATCAGTCGAGCTGCTTCGCTCCTCTCCTATATTGAAAACTACGAGTACCTTCGCTCCTCTCCTTCCTAACCTCAGTCGAGTGGCTTCGCTCCTCTCCTATATTGAAAACTACGAGTACCTTCGCTCCTCTCCTTCCTAACCTCAGTCTCAAATTCTTTGATCCTCTCCTATATTGAAAACTACGAGTACCTTCGCTCCTCTCCTTCCTAACCTCAGTCTCAAATTCTTTGATCCTCTCCTATATTTTTTTCGTAGAGTACCTTCGCTCCTCTCCTTCCTAACCTCAGTCGAGCCGCTTTCGCTCCTCGCAATATTCTTTGCACCTCCTTCGATCATTCTTTGAGCCTAGCCTTCTTCGCAAATTCTTTCCGCCTTCCTCTTCTTGTAGTTTCTTATGTTGTTGGTCTTGTCAAATTCTTTGCCCCTTATGCGGATAGTCACATGTTAAGGCTTTGTGTATGCTAGCCGCTCGCTCCCCAAGTAGGCTCGGGCTAGCTTCTAGAAAGCGCAGATTCTCCTTCTCAAAGATTCCACATTCCTCAGTTAACATCATGAAATTAAGTGAGAAGTTCTGTCTATCTATTATCGTTAATAGTTTATGAAAAGATGTGTGCCCGAAAGGCTTATGCCTTGACTAGGGACATCGTGGACAAAGGGCAGAAATTCTAGGTTCTTTCGTCAGCCCAGATCCACGGACTGGGTGGCCGCCTCATACGGTCTTCGGACCTAGACCATTAACTGGAGATTGAATCGCTGGTTCTTGGTATGCTGATGAAAGCGAGGGTGGCATTTGAAGGTAGAATCATGAAGAGTCAAATCGACGTCACATGTCAAAGTCAATAAAAAGAGAAAGAAGCCCTGAACCTTGGGACAGAGATCTATCTCATTCCCCTATCTGATCAAACTAGGTAAAGCTTGTCCCAAGCAGCACCAATGCAGTATATCCCGCCTCAATGAACAAGGGATCCCGATAGCCTTTACTCTGAGTCGGGAAAGCAGCTACAACTCTGAAGAGAGATGAGAATAGTATGGATGAAAGTCAATTTCAAGGGATGCCTCCGCCGAGACTGGGGATAGCTCTTTCTTTGTGCCACTCCTCCTTTTCCTATTCCTATCATACTCAATCTCGAAGAGATCAAGCCCTTGTTCATTTTTTTGAACAGACTTCGATCATTTCTTTATCTTTGGTCCGCCGATTTCAGTTATGCCAACGGATCGATCATACTAAGAGCAAATTCGAAAGGGGACGGATGGGATGCAGCCTTTTCAAGTTCTGTCATAGTGAGAAGAGAGTGATTTTTTAGAGAGAGATATCGGGTCCGTCTTCTGTCTGGCGCAGCCTTCTCGTTCAGCATTCTTCCTAATCTCCATGAAATATGAAATATGGGATTCTTCAAAAGATTATGAGTCAGCATGCCAAAGCAAAGTCCAAACTGACTAATTCAAGAAGTTCGAAATCTCCAACTCGAGACGAGGCGCCTATCTCTGCAAATATGTGCTTATCTCTCTTTATCTAATGTCCCATTTCTTCTTCTCTGAAATTTTCTCGGATGCCTCTGGTCTCGCCTTGATCCAGATCTATGGGCCTACTGCTTTTTATGGATTCCTCTTCGGAAGAAATATCTGAAAATAGGGAAATCCATCCATCCCAGATATCTTTCTACTTCTTTCTCGTGAAAAGCATGACGGCAGCATTCCTTCTCTCACTACTTTGAATCCGAAACTGAGAATTGCGCGATTAGATGGATGTTCAACTACGAGCACCAAGGGTTCCCGCCTGACGAAGAAATTCGAGGCCTTTGACTTTGACTAGTTCTTTGAATACAGGGGGAATCAATGAAAAGTCTCGGGATTTCTTTGACCAGATCTATCTCACGATCTAAAAGAAGAAGACTCACTTCTCCTTCTGCAATCAACTACTGCCGAAACATCCCTTTCAAGAGCAAGAGGGGGCGGATGAGGTCTGATGATCCCCAGCGGCTTAGTTGACCCGCACTGAAGGACTCCCTGGCTGGGGACCAGCCAAGAAAATCTGTGTTTTCCTCAAATTCTTTTCACCCTCAGCCGGATGAAAGTTTGAAACTCCAATCCCTATTCATTCATCTTCAAAAGACAAGAAAGGAATTCAGGCACCTACACCCGAAGTGCTTCCGTCAAGCATTTCGACAAGTGAATGAGAGGATTGTTTTTTTCTCTTGATCGGATCGCTCTTCTAAGGCAAAAGGCTGACAACTTGATGGTATGTCCCACCTTTTCGATTTGACTCTTGGGATGATTCCACGCCGCGATCGATCTTCCATTTCTCTACTATAGTAATTCAATGATGAAACCTCATTTCCCTTCTTCGCTTCCTAACCGCGGAGTTCGATGAAGTAGGCGACCCTCAGCGAGAAGTGGAGTTAGAGCCATCAAAATTGGATCAGTTTCTCTGATTTTTCTATCTATCCCGGATATCAACTTTGACTGAATCCAGTGCAAGCATTGGAGAAGTTTCCACAGTCCAAGAAAGCCTAGGGGAGGGGAAGCTATACCTGAAATTGGGGCCATGGCTTCAAGGCCTGGGCTTCTCTTAAGCTTCATTATTCTCTTAATAAGCCCCAGATCAAGAGCTACCCTTGCCAGCAAGACCTGATTTTTGTACTGAAAAGCACGGGATAGGAGAGGTGAGTTCGACCAAAAGGATGTGAGCTCCACTGGAAGGTTGATCATCCCTACAAGCTGAAAGAAGAGACTAATTAAGCTAGCACGGACCGGGGCGGGTACGAAGGAAGGGAGAAAGAGTCAGAACCACCAGATCTGAATACGTTCTTCTTAATCAAGGCGGATTAGGCGACCAGAGGCATCCCTTTGTGGTTTCTGAAGTCGCTCTTCGTGTGCCAGCTCTCCCAAGAAGGCCTTCTTCCTTCACGATTCAGATTCCCCATTCTCATACTTTATATAGCAGGATAGCGAATCCCAGGGCGAAGGCAAGGGCTCTCTCTTTGATTTCAGAGGGGCGTGAAGATGTATAGGCCGCACAAGGTGGCAAGAAATGGGAAAGAAGGTTTCCTTCCAATACCCTATACCAGAAAAAGAAAGAAAAGATAAGCCCATCAATAGATATGGACCTGTGAAGGAGAAGGAACCCCAGGAGCCTCCCGGGGGGGGTGGTCCACTGAACCCTACCGCTCTCTGCCCTCATCTCCAAGTTCCCACCAGGGCCAATAAATCAGTCCTCCCCATTTTTTCTATGGAAGAATGGAAAGCTTAGACTGACCTCAGCGCAGCATGCCACTGCCTCCTTAGAAGGAGATCCGGAGTTCGCGCTTCCTATGCCATTCCCCCTTTGCCGAAAGATCTAATCCCGACCATGGGTCGTAATCTTAGCCTATCATAAGAGCATATTCGTCACACTTGGCCCGTACTACGCGGTTTAGTGCTTCGAGCTTAATTTAAGGCCTTCTTTCTTTGGGATATTCCAATTTTCTTCCTTCAATACTTACGAGCAGGTATTAGGAAATCTAAGCCCAAGAGGATGAGGTGGGAAAGGCTGCCCCTTGACCCTTTGTCAGCAGCCCGCCCCTGAAGATAGCTTCTCATCCGAAAAGCAACCTTTCGCAGCTGTAAAGAAGGTAGGCTTGGGTGCTTGAGCGCATAAGGCTTTCTTCAATCAGAAGAATCACAGATTCCCCCAACAATTCTTTCAGTTTCGGCCGATGAAGTAGGGAGAGAAAGATAGGAGAGACCTTAATTCAGCTTTCCCAATAGGTCTTCAGCAGCAGCCACTTATGAAAGAGCTTCCCTCCTCCTCTACGCGGGGAAGCTGCTACACTCCTATACCGATCTGGTATTCCCATATTTATAGTCCTACTTTAGTTTAGAGCTAAGCCATCAACGGAGAATCAATCACCTTGCTAGCTTCTGCCTGAGACAGCTACTTTAGACAGAAGAGCTTGATGAACTACTTATTAGATTATTCAAACCACTTTCATTATGAAGATCAAGCCCTTGTTCATTGAGTTGACTTGATAAACCTCTATTATCATGAATATCTGATTAATTCTTTCGCGCTTTTCAGAAGATAGAGATAAGAAAGAGAAAGAGGCGGATGGGAAGGAGTGAACGAAGTCGAGATCAGATCAGAAAGAAGAAGAAGAGGACTCAGGCTTCACTCTATACTTCTCTGATTATTTCTTTCGACGACTTAGATCTTGTGATACTTATATCTTGAGCAGGCGAGATCTAATTGAGGAGACTAAGAAGGCGCGAAGCGAAGTTTAGAAGAGATAAATAAAGAGTGCCGATCCCGAACCTCGTTTTCATGGGTGCTTCTTTGACTCCATTTCCGCGCGTGTGCATTTGACCTTCCATCCAGGACTAGGCAGTTTATACATGGGAAAATCCGACTAGAAAGCAGAAAATCATATTTCATTCTTTTCGATCTCGAAGAAGAAAGGAATCAATGAACAAGGGGTCGGGTTCCAGCCAGGTTCGGGGTTCGGAGCCCTTGCGGAGGAGGCGGAGTAGGAGTTGAGAAGAGGTCGTCCGAATCTGAATTAATGCCTTTTGAATAGTGGCGAACTTCCCCCACTGACCTGACCCGGGCGAATGAGGGAGAGCATAGGCATCCCCCGGACAATCCGCTGACACCAAAACCAAAGGAAATCGGAAGAAGAAAGAAAAAGACTAAAGGGGCCACTAAGCCAATCAGAATCCGTACCCGTGGCAGCGTAGGAAGTTGAGTTGAAGCTGGTCTTTTTGCAACTCTTCTTTCTTATTATTCGAAATCTGACCTAGAAGTACCAGTAATATCCTCCCACCTCGCTCCAACCATTCTCTTAGCGATGGTCCCCCTCTTAGTCGCGCTGCGTACCTGTCGATCGTCGGGTCGTGTCGACTTTCTTCTTGAGTTCCTTCCTCCCTCTGGTCTTTTTTCTTATCTCTCCTCTCTCTTCTTCGAACCCTACGGTCTCCTTCCTTCACTTCCTCTTAGGTTGGGGAGGTTCTACCCTCCTAGATTCTATTATCTATTAGATGATGCTGGGGGTGTCCTGTGCGAGCTCCTGTGCACGAGCCGTGTACCGCTACGTGGGCTGACTTCTTTCTTCATCAATCCGTATTTGATCTTCTTCATCTACTACCATATTCTGAAGAATCGCTTAGCTTCAAGAAAAGCGACTTCTGGCTGGGACAAGGAACTTATGAACTACTGCTTTGTCTGAAAGAAGAAGAACTGGGACGAGGCTCCGGAGGAGTTGACTGCCTCCGCTTCGTGGTATGGGAAAGAGACTTTTTCTTCTTTTCATGTGATAGGTGAGGAAAGAAGGTTCTCTCAAGAAGGAGAATTCCCTTTCAGTTCTCACCGCTACGTGGGAGACACCATTTCTTAGTGCGAATCTCTTTTTTATGAGGTCCTCCAGTCTTATTCAATGTAGTAGGTTCGTCTGCGTAGGTTGGCCTCCAGTTCTGACTTTGGAGTCTCCTCTGGCTGATTATCTGACTTTTGAGCTATTTATTCCCTTCTTTATCAGGAGTCTTTTGAGGGAGCGGCAAGTTTGAAAGAAAAAGAAAGAACCCCTCTGAATCTTTTATATAGTCTGAGAAATCTTTAATAAGGAAGTTGCATCAGTTGAATTCACTCAAAAAAGAAGAAATGTAGTAGATAAGAGAATCTTTCTCCTTTTCACTCCTTTTGCAGTAAGGGAATGCAGATGCTCCTCCGTCTGAACCCCAAGGAGGTTTTGATGATTTACTTGACTATTAGAAAGAAGAGAAGATACCTACTTAAACTCATATTGCATTCAGTCAATATTCTTTGAACCTTGCGCTAAAGAGCTTCGTCAACTCCTTCTCAATATTCTTTGACCCTCTCCATTCCTAACCTCAGTCGAGTGGCTTCGCCCCTCCCCTTACTATTTGGAGAGCTATTTCATAATGCACTCCCTTCTTGAAATCAGTCCCTTTCGCTTCGCGCCTCCGTCCCTCTAGTTGCGCTCCAGTTAATTAAAGAGCTTCGCTTCTTCAATATTCTTTGATTTTCATCTTTTTATATAGTCTTCTATCTATAGTCCCTACGAGAGAAATCTTCTCCGGACCCATACGAGACATTGATTTTTTGATATTTCTTTTATCAAGTCTTTCTAAAAGATTCAGAGAGTCTTGAGAAAGAATGAATGAATATTCGTTTTGGTATGATACATTTCTTTTATCAAGTCTTTCTAAAAGATTAAGATAGTCTTGATAAAGAATTAATATGGGCTTCTGCCACAGATTCGGATTCCTCAGCCTTTGTCCTCGACGTCCCTCTCTAACCTCCTTCTGAGACCTCTAATTCCCTGTCCTGTCTTCCTACCTGCGCTTATTTCATGTCCTTTCAGATTGAAGAATTGATTGAAGAACCTGGTCAGGCTTCTGACGATTACTCTTCTGCCGAGACGGACTCAGTTGGACTATGGGTGGGTGGATGGAACCTCTTTTCCCCACTTTGCGTATTCCCACTCTGCGGTTATCAGAAAGGAGACGGAGTTATATCAGGCTAGAAGGGAAGGGCATGAAATTCAGAGAGAAAGAAAGTCGTGCAAGAGAGAAGAAGGGAGAGTCATCCGTTGCAGTTTCATCTGTAGCAGAAGAGGCTTCGGAACTGCTCTTCCTTCGGTGAGTACTAAGATTAGGGGAAGGAGAATAGGGGTCTCAGATAAAGGCATTAGTCTCTTTATGAATAGAATAAGAGTTCTAGCATCCGTACTATGAGAAAGATCCTCCGTGACGGAAGAGGAGTCTTCCCGCGTAGTGGGGGGATGGTATTTCCGGGTGTGTAAAGTGAGAAGACTTCCGTCCTTCAACCCAAAGTACGAAGCAATGTGATGAAAGATAAAAGACGTAAATAGAGTAGAGTCTCCAGCCTTTCACCAAACTTCCTTCTCGCCCAGGGCCTAGTCCATTGTGCATTTTCACTCGTAAAGTGGGGACTTGAGGTTCTTTCTTTACCTTTTACCGCATGGTAAACCCGTGCTCGAACTCAAAGCATCACTGAGTGACCTGGGCCCTAGACCTCTGATTTTTGCTGTGTCCTCGGATGCCTCATTCGGGAATGATAAGGCTTCTTTCTCTGAATCCGGGAAGAAGAAGAGACCTATCTTAATGATGACGAAAGACTTTCGAAAAATCAATGTATGGCAACCTACTTAAAGGATTTAACGAGTCCTTCGGACGAAGTCCATTATTCCCATAACTTAAAGGTGGCGCACAGATGGGAGAAAATCCCAGGATTTAGAGTTTCAAGCAAGAGGTTTAATACGATCTCATTCAAGAGCGGACGGCTACTTCAAGACCAACTGCCCCACTTTCACTCAATTTCTCAAAGGCAAGTCTTGAAACTTCTGCATCCTGGCCTACTTCCTTCGCGCATTCTCATTCCCTTTCCCCAAAGATTTCTCTCACGCCAAAGAACTGACTTAACTTAGCGGATCCGACTTCTTATCATGTGAAAAATACAGGTGCAAAGAATATTGCGTCAATGAAA
>NC_066860.1:137876-140376 GCF_025177605.1 Cucumis melo | reverse complement strand
CATTTATTTCTTCCAATTGCCATGGAGGTCATATCTTATGTAAAAGGACGAAAAACATAAGTGTTAGTGAGGGGTTGGCTTTGGACTAGAAAAAAAGTTGAAGCAAATCATCTTTGAATGCCCAAGAATAAGATAGTGTGCTCGTGTGCAAGTCAAGGACCAAGGCCGAGGCCTTCGAGTACAAAGCACGGCCATGGGCGCGCGCGCCGTGCGTTAGTGGGTTTGTGTGAGTCGCGCGCTGCATGCCCGTGCGTCTGCGGGGGGCGTGCGCGCAGGGGGCCGCGCGCGCCATGCGTCTACGGGCGTGTGTGGGGCGTGCGCCGCAAGCCCAGGCGACTGCAGTGGGGCGTGTGTGGGGCGCGCGCCGCATGCCCATGGCCGAGGCTTGCACACGAACGCCTAGGGTGCCCACCATGCGCCATGCCCTTCGGGCGTGTGTGGGGCGTGCGCGCAGAGTGCTAAGCGCGGCATGCGTCTGCGGGTGTGTGTCCGCGCGCCGCATGCCCAGGCGTCTACGTGGGACGTGCGCGCAAGCCGCGCGCAGCATGCGTCTGCGTTGGGCGTGACCACCCACGTCTAGAATTCATGGAAAAAACTCTATGGAGGTTGTTGGAACAAACCCGTGCCCCCACCGTGCATGCCCACATGCCCACCGAGCATGCAGCATGCGCGCCCCCATGCGCACGAATGCGGCACGGCCATGGGCGCGCGCGCCGCATGGCCATGCGTCTGCGTGGGGCGTGCGCGCAGGGTGCCGCGCGCGCAGGGTGCCGCAATGCCCACTCAACACACAAATGTGATGTCAAACCTATGTTCTAGTGCTTGGATTGTTATGAAATTTTTTCTGGGATCTAAAAAATGTAAACAAAGGATGTCCTCCAAAAATTAGTATTTTTGGAAACGTTTTACTATTTTTAAATTATTTTTAATTTTTTAACAATAAAAATTCATAAAATATTATTGGTTGGTTCAAAAATTATGAAACTTGTTTTCCACACTCATTTGAATGTCTAAAACATAATACAATCAAGTCCCGGTCATAATAATAACACAATCAAGATTTATGGCATGGTGTGACATTTCGGCTTTTTCATATGCAAGCCTGCCAGACCCAAAAAAGCCAGAATGTACTATATAGGGGGGCGACCTGCCTGCATGGGCGGGGCGCGGGGGTACCCCTATGCCGCGGCGCCGACCCTTCAAGCACATTGCGCCCATCATGGGCACATATGCTTGGGGGGTCGGCGCCGGCGGAGTGCCACCTCCGGCCGCCGGCGGCGAGTGAGAGTGGGTGTCGAGTTGATGCTCGGATGGGCTTGCGCGGACAATGCTTGCACCTCGGTGTGGGCGTGCACTCCAAGCGGGCTTGTTCGTGAGGAGACGAGATAACTTGCGATTGCTTTGTGCTTGGTGGACGAAGGGTTCGGCCGGAGTGCCACATCCGACCGTCGGGCAAGGAGTGAGAGCGGGATGGGCGTGCTTGGACAATGCTTGCACCTCGGTGTGGGCGTGCACTCCAAGTGTGCTTGTCTTGGCGATTGTTTCGTGCTTGGCGGAGGGGTTTGGCCATAACGATGGGCTTGTCCGTCGGGCAGGGAGTGAGAGCGGGTGTCGAGTTGACGCTCGGATGGGCTTGCGCGGACAATGCTTGCACCTCGGTGTGGGCGTGCACTCCAAGCGGGCTTGTTCGTGAAGATATGAGATGTCTTGCGATTGCTTTGTGCTCGGTGGACGGGTTTTATCGGAGTGCCACGTCCGACCGTTGGGCGGGGAGTGAGAGCGGGTGTCGAGTTGATGCTCGGATGGGCTTGCGCGGACAATGCTTGCACCTCGGTGTGGGCGTGCACTCCAAGCGGGTTTGTTCGTGAAGATACGAGATGTCTTGCGATTGCTTCTTGCTTGGTGGAAGGGTTTGGTTAAAATTGATGGAATGCCGGGCCCCTACGTCGGGCAAGGAGTGAGAGCGGGATGTCAAATTGACATTCCTGGATGGGTTTTGCTTGGACAATGCTTGCACCTCGGTGTGGGCGTGCACTCCAAGTGGGCTTGTCTTGCAATTGCTTCGTGCTTGGTGGAGGGGTTTGGCCATAACGATGGGCTTGTCCGTCGGGTAGGGAGTGAGAGCGGGTGTCGAGTTGATGCTCGAATGGGCTTGCGCGGACAATGCTTGCACCTCGGTGTGGGCGTGCACTCCAAGCGGGCTTGTTCGTGAAGATACGAGATGTCTTGCGATTGCTTTGTGCTCGGTGGACTGGTTTCGTCGGAGTGCCACATCCGACCGTTGGGCGGGGAGTGAGAGCGGGTGTCGAGTTGATGCTCGGATGGGCTTGCGCGGACAATGCTTGCACCTCGGTGTGGGCGTGCACTCCAAGCGGGCTTGTTCGTGAAGATACGAGATGTCTTGTGATTGCTTCTTGCTTGGTGGAAGGGTTTGGTGGGTGCCCCTTACGCCCCTACGTTGGGCGGGGATAGAGAGCAGGATGTGCGGTCGAGGTGGGGG
>NC_066860.1:125376-130376 GCF_025177605.1 Cucumis melo | reverse complement strand
TGTTCATGTACCCCCTATAGTACATATTGAGAATTTTGGCCTTGGCAGGCTTGCATATGAAAAAGCCGAAATGTCACACTATGACTCGGCGACACCTAAACGAAAGAATTAACCTAAACTACTTTCAAGACATAAAGATAAAGTAATTTGGGGGTATTCGGGCATACGACCAACGGTAAATAATACATTGGACAATTATGCCCCTGACATTCTCCCCCACTTAAACGGTTGACGTCCTCGTCAACTGGCGAAGCTGGAGCTCTTCGGTCTTCTGCGTCCATGCTTCAAAATCTTCGACAGGTCTTCCACTGGTTACCTCCACGGGGGCTTCTTCCTCTTCACCAGGAATTTATGCGTCTCCCTCGTGGGCCTTCTACAGGTCCTTACTCTGTCAGCAAGGCCTTCCTCGACTTCTCTGTCTTCCTCAAGGTCCAGGTTGACAGGCAATCGTACGGCGTTGTTGCACCGTCACTTGAAAGCTTGGTCATCCCCTCTAACTCGTGGGGGCATCGCTTTTGATCTCCCCTCTCCTCCGTCGGCCTTGAAGCTTCTTCTAGGCACACTTGAGCGATGTTGGCCATCTGTTCACATTCTTCTCCAACTCGGTGGACTTGAGGGCGGTTCCCTAGACAAGGGCCATCAGCGATGAGCGGCAATACAGAATGCCTCTTGTTTTCAATCTCAAACGGACATTTCTTGATCAGCGAGTCGGTCTGAGCACTATAACCGAATTGGGTTACCTTCAGCAGTTGAACCCAATTCTCTTGTCTGCCATCAACACAATGATGCAGCTGTTCTGCGAGCACACAACTGAGTTGCTCGGCTTCGACTTCAGAAGTCTTGGTCGCCCTGACGACCCCAAGACTTGGCCCCTCGATCATGGCTTGCTTTGAACCATTGAAGGCGACCTGACACTCGAGGTTCTCGCCCCACTGAGTGTCTTCTTCTCTCGACGACTCACCTTGGTGGAACTCCCCCACATGAATCAGCACGCTCACCTGGCCCTGCACAGAACAACACTTTCCTCCCTTGGCATCAGTAAGACCCAGCGGCGCCACGGGGAACTCGTATGCTTCATGCCTAGTGACAGAATCTTTTTCGAGTCCCTTTGCCTTCGTTGTTCTTACTCGACATTGCCTCGGTCGGTCGTCTGACTTTGGGCGATGCTTCACTCCACATCGGCAGTCCACCCACCTCGTGAGCATGGGGAGTGGACCTTTACGCCGGACCGCGAGCTTACTCTGGGTACGACGGTCAACACACTGTTGTGGGCTTCTGTCCTTCTTCATCAGGGAAAGGACGCGGGCTCCATACGGAGCTTGTACAGGTATACTGCACCCTGTACTCGATAACATCTCTGACGGTTTCCGAAGTTTGGTTAACTTCGGCGGCGCCATGCGATAAGCATTTTTCGCATGCGCGTTTGCCTCTGATGGCGACTCTACCCCATTGTCGGTTCTCCTCCGCATCGACGAGGACTTGGACCATCTACTTGGCATCACACCATGGCACTTCTCTGGGACACACAGAGTGTCTTTGGGGACTGTCTCCCCCGGCTTTTCCAACGCCCCAAGCAGGATCTCCACAGACAGTGGTTCCTCTTGGGCACGACTCTCGTCTAGTTGCATGGCCGATATCATTCTGAACCCGTTAGGCTGTCGAATATCTGCTTGCACTACCGTAGGGAAGGATCCAGTAATCACTAGACATTTGGCTGACGGCATTGGAATGACTTGATGTTCAAGGAGGAACTCCATTCCCAGCACTACATCAAAGTCGTCCATCTTTACAACCACAAAGTCTACGGGGCCTCTCCATCCTCCCAACTTTGTCGTCGTTCGCTTCACCAATCCGACGATAGGTAGGGCAATGGAATTCACGGCTTTCATCTTTCCTGAATCCCTCTCCCAACGGAGCCCTAGACGCCTGGCTTCTGCCTCTGTAATAAAGTTGTGGGTTGCACCAGAATCAACCATTGTGCTCTTAGTCTGTTTTTGGTTGATCCAGGTGTCAACATACATTAGGCCCCCTTTTGTTGGTACGTGTCTCTCCCCTGACTTTTTCTGGAGAGACGACATGTACTTTATGGCCCCAATCCGAGTCTTCTCGCCTCCATCTACCAGGTCCGCTTCGTCCTCAGCACGATTTGACTTATCGTCTGAGTCTGCAATTAGTGAGGCCTGAAACGCATGGAAGTCGACTTTATTCGGGCATTCTCTTGCCATGTGTGACTTACCACATATGTAACAACTCAGGCGGCGCTTGGGTGGGCTTTGATTATTCGGCCTTTGCCATGTGTTATCTGTGTTTGACTGGTGAGATTTTCGGTCTTTACCAGTGTATTCGTCTCTCCTGACAGTTTTGGGAGAGCTCGGGCGACCATCCCTGTTCCTTCTTGGTGAGGAACTTTGGTTACGTCTCGCATCTTGAGAGTCACTTGTCAGATCGAACAACCGTTCGGCTGCTGCATATGCCGACGTGAGGTCTTGGACCCTTTGTTCATACAACTTGGCCCTCGCCCACGGTTTCAGCCCTTCGACAAAATAGAAAACTTTGTCTTTCTCTGACATATCCCGGATGTCTAGCATTAACCCTGCGAACTGCTTCACGTACTCCCGAATCTCCCCAGTGTGTCTTAGGTCGCGTAATTTTCGCCGAGCCAGGATTTCCACATTCTCGGGGAAAAATTGCGAGCGGAGTTCTCTCTTCAGGGCATCCCACGTATCTACAGTGCAACGTCCTTCCTGTATGTCTACGTATCGGGACCTCCACCACAACTTTGCATCTTCAGACAGATGCATCGTTGCCAACGTCACTTTGGTTTCTTCGGCGACAGTGTTCGTAGCCTTGAAGTACTGTTCAAGGTCGAAAATGTAGTTCTCCAGGGCCTTAGCATCTCTTGCCCCACAGAAGGGCTTTGGTTCTGGGACTTTTACTTTGCTAACCGAAATTGCTCCTCCAGCTGGAGCTTGGTTAGCCATTGCTCGCATCGTGAGACTCAGCCTTGCATTCACGTCTGCGATTTCATTTCTAACGACATCGAGGGTGACCTTAAAATCCTCCGACATGCCGTTTATCATCTCTAAGAGTGTCTTCTGAGTGTTATCAAGCTCACTGACGCGTTCTTCCATGTGGGCAGCAAAACCTGAAGAACTCTCCCCACGCTCGTAGTTAATAGTTCTTCTGGCGTTGGTGTTTTCTTCTAGGGCGTCAACCCTCGCCAACAACTCTTGTATTGGCAACCCTTCGACACGGCCGGCTACCCCATCGATCATGTTAGCTTTCTCAGAAATTTCTTCGACACGAGACTCCAAGTAGCGGATGGAGTCGGGAACTTCGACTAGGTAGAGCATCTGTTCTTCTATCTCTACTAGTCGGTCTCTCTGGGCCTTGCCCGATGGATTCGACGACGACATGCTTCGGTGTAATCGTCAATTAGCCAATTTGGCTCTGATACCACTGTCACAATCGTAACTTCTCAACACGATTGTGCGGCACTTGCTTAGCTCAATCAGCAAGTCAGCCGTTCGATAATCGGAATCCGCGGACAAACTCGCGGTATGACGTAGCCTCCCTCCCCGTTCTTGGAAAAATGTTTTTATAAAACGGGAGAGAGAAAGTAAATAATTGAAAACGTCATAAAGAAAGCATTGAAGACTGTCAATTGCAAGGAAAATAACTCAGCATGCAAAGAGTGCGACAAGGCTTGGGCGGGGGTCGGACTGTTCATGTACCCCCTATAGTACATATTGAGAATTTTGGCCTTGGCAGGCTTGCATATGAAAAAGCCGAAATGTCACACTATGACTCGGCGACACCTAAACGAAAGAATTAACCTAAACTACTTTCAAGACATAAAGATAAAGTAATTTGGGGGTATTCGGGCATACGACCAACGGTAAATAATACATTGGACAATTATGCCCCTGACACAAAGCACGGCCATGGGCGCGCGCGCCGTGCGTCAGTGGGCGTCTGTGGGTCGCCCGCTGCATGCCCGTGCGTCTGCGGGGGGCGTGCGCGCAGGGTGCCGCGCGCGCCATGCGTCTGCGGGCGTGTGTGGGGCGCGCGCCGCAAGCCCATGCGACTGCAGTGGGACGTGCGCGGCAGCGTGGGGATCCATCTAAGGGGCGTGCGTGCTTGGCTTGTGAGTGGCAGATGATCCTTGTTGCCATGATCCACCGAGATTCAGCTCGACACTACCCACACACAACTCATTTATTTCTTCCAATTGCCATGGAGGTTATATCTTATGTAAAAGGACGAAAAACATAAGTGTTAGTGAGGGTTTGGCCTTTGAC
The DNA here is from genome assembly GCF_025177605.1 of Cucumis melo. Lineage (NCBI taxonomy): Eukaryota > Viridiplantae > Streptophyta > Magnoliopsida > Cucurbitales > Cucurbitaceae > Cucumis > Cucumis melo. The sequence continues at coordinate 126,075 of NC_066860.1, read as the reverse complement.
TAGAAAACAAGTTGACGCAAATCATCTTTGAATGCCCAAGTATAAGATAGGAAGCTCGTGTGCAAGTCAAGGCCCAAGGCCGAGGCCTTGGAGTACAAAGCACGGCCATGGGCGCGCGCGTCGTGCGTCAGTGGGCGTCTGTGGGTCGCCCGCTGCATGCCCGTGCGTCTGCGGGGGGCGTGCGCGCAGGGTGCCGCGCGCGCCATGCGTCTGCGGGCGTGGGGCGCGCGCCGCAAGCCCATGCGACTGCAGTGGGGCGTGCGCGTAGGGTGCCGCGCACGCGATGCTTGTGCGAGCGTGGGGATCCGTCTAAGGGGCGTGCGTGCTTGGCTTGTAAGTGGCAGATGAGCCTTGTTGCCAAGATCCACCGAGATTCATCTCGACCCTACCCACACACAACTCATTTATTTCTTCCAATTGCCATGGAGGTCATATCTTATGTAAAAGGACGAAAAACATAAGTGTTAGTGAGGGGTTGGCTTTGGACTAGAAAAAAAGTTGAAGCAAATCATCTTTGAATGCCCAAGAATAAGATAGTGTGCTCGTGTGCAAGTCAAGGACCAAGGCCGAGGCCTTCGAGTACAAAGCACGGCCATGGGCGCGCGCGCCGTGCGTTAGTGGGTTTGTGTGAGTCGCGCGCTGCATGCCCGTGCGTCTGCGGGGGGCGTGCGCGCAGGGGGCCGCGCGCGCCATGCGTCT
>NC_066860.1:88488-115276 GCF_025177605.1 Cucumis melo | reverse complement strand
TCTCCTTTCAGTCGAGCCTCCGGACCGCAAAGTCTTTGACTTGATTCTCAATGAGACCAAAAAATAGCCATACGACCTTGAGAGGATGCAAGTCGGACAACTGCTCTTTCTTGATCCCCGCTTCTTACCGAGAAAACAAGCTCTGAAGCAGCCCATGCAGAGGGAGAGGTTAGAATATGTGAGAGAGTAAAGGGTCAGTGGCTGTGCCATTGAATAGAATCAGTCTTCTTAGAATCCCGGATCGACGGTGCCCGTAAGCGAAGAGGGGAAGGGAGGAGGAATCAATCCTCAGTCTCCCTTTCGGAAGAAGCCTCAGTCTGAGGGCAAAGAACCAACCAAGAACCAACAATAAAATAGAACATAAAGAAAAGAAAATCAAACTAGAATATCAAAAAAAAACTCGTAGTTGATTTTCGTTTTTTTGGAGTTTTGATTGTTCTAGGGAGTTTGGATTGGAGAGGTTGAGGAAGAAAGCCTAGGCTCAAAGTCAGGAGAGGAGGGATGAAGCGAGAAAGAGGCAGCTAGAGTGGGAACTTCCCGCTACGTGGGAGGTCTTAACTATTAGTTTGCGCGAAGACAGAGATCATCTTCTTCGGATATTTGGTAGAAAGGAATGAGATCTCTCATCAGCGGCTGCAGCAGAAGAGAAGCCTGCTTATTAGGGGAATTCAGTAGAATCAGTTTCTGTTCTTGCGCAGCTAGACTAGGGTCCCCTGTAGTTGTTGAAGAAAAAGCATGAGCTTTGCGGCATATTCAAAGATTTGAATCTCTACATATCAAGAAAAATGGTTAGGCTCTACCGGCAGCAGTCCTCGACAAGAGCACGAATGGTAAGTAAGATGGCACTCGGAACATGACACTCTGATCGGAACTATCCGTTTAGGCGGGGACTCAGTCTATTCTTCTATAGGTTACTGCTATCGAGTGGCAGAAAACTCCTTAGAAGGAGTGGAACCCCGCGTCAGGTTAGGGGGGCACCCCGAGTTAGGGTATGAAATATGAGAAGCAAGATCAATCGTTCCAGATAGGATATGAAATATGCGAGACGGATATTGAATGCTCGAACATAGGTGATTTGTATGCTATGAGCAAGACCCATTTACCGATTTACTGACTTCCCCGTCTTAAGCCAATGCTAACTTCTCGTTGACTGCTGTGAACTCTTTCGGATGCCTCATGAGAGATCGGGGAGTGGCCACCACATCGTTGTCGCTGCTGTGGAAGTTCGTAGAGGTATAGGCCCAGTCTCGGTTTCATGAGTCTGAGTAAGAAAGTAGGGAGACCATAGCCGCTTTTATCCTCTCCTTGCCCCACTTCCACTTGAAGAAGAAAAAAAGGGAATGATAGAGCGCTTTCCTTTGTGCTTGCTGTCGAGCTCTACTCCGATTCTTCATACCCCCTTGATGTGCCGATTCCCACGGGGCGGTAGGGGTGGGACTGAGCCCCTGCCTCCTGAGTCTTCCGCTTATTATGAACTTCCGAGCCTCTTCCTTTTTCTTGTGATGAAAGAGAACCCCTTTTCATGGTAGGCTTTCTTGAAGGAGTCTGACCTTGATTCTGATCTTCCCTAGAAAGAGCTGATGAACGAAAGAAGCTAGACACATGGGACAAAGCGCGAACAGTAAGGGAAGGCTAATATAAGGATAGGAGTTCACGAGAAAGAGGAAGAGGAAGATCAGCGGAATTAGAGATCTCTCTGAATTCGATCTTTCATGATCTTCTTTTGTTCATATCAACTTATTGGCCGCGGCCATTCTCAGATCTCTGATTAGCTGCTCTTTATTTAAGAGAAGAAGAAGAAAGTCAGACGGAGAAGGAGGCTAGAAGGGAAGATCAAGCCTTAAGGATTACGGACAAGAAAAGCAAGCTTCTTTTTTGATGCTTGATGGGAGACAAGATAAGGATGCCTTGGTGAAGGTTGCTTTGAACAAGAGAAAGCCTAGGTTATTCCACTCAATCTTTCTAACATAGGTCTCGCTATGGAATAACCGCAGCTTTCTGACTTTTAGTAGGCCGTAGAAGGCTAGGCTTTCGATTATTTTGAGGTTTCAAGTCCAAGAAGTTTAGTGGAATTAATCAGTCGGAATATAGATAATAGGGAAGAGCTAGTTTGGCTACTTTTACCAATTAAAGGAAGGATGCAATTTTCCATTCATTGGTTTTGAAAGCCTACTATGAGTGCGAGGACTTTCCGTATAACTTCTGAAACTCAATCTATACGAACGATCAAAAGCTCTGCGAAAGAGAGAAAAAGGATATGGGATTTCTTGGGCGTAGAGACTCTTTCTTCTTTCTGATATGATGTAATTTACTGGATCAGTCAGAAATATATAAGAGATTTTCGATATCGCTTCTATGCGGTGACTCCTTAGAATAGCTTGGAACCTATGCAGTCGTAGGGCGAAAAGAGCTCGTTCTCTATCGTGCGTAGGGCACACCAAACCAAAGGGCTGGAGTCAGAAGAGTTGGAGATCCAGTTGCTGTTTCCTTCTATTCCCTTTCAGTTGACCTTGCCTCGGCTTTCCTTGCCCTTGGTATACCGGAAAGTGCTAGTTCCCTTTTCGGGGTTGAAGTTTGAAGCCTAGACTCAGACTATGAAGTTGTGGCATCTAGTCTCTTGAATGAGGCATGCGAGCCAATTTCAGTGCCAGTTAGTCATTCAAGTCGTCAAGCTCCTTCTCGGTCAAAAGCGAGTTGTTAGGTAAATCCAGAAAGTGATGTTTCGGTCTATGGCGGGCTTCACCTCAGATTGATAGCGAGACTGAAAAGAAAGTGTCCCTTTGAGCCCTTTCCTCCTTTATTTAGGAGACCTTAGAGACAGTCCGTTCTATCATCAGCTCGAGTTGCCTGAAAGCCAGAGCCTTTGTCAGGGGGAGTGAAAGTTTCTGCCTTCCCTGCGATTGGGTTTTCCCTATTCAATCTTCTGACTATTGAGTTCATCTTTTGAAGATATTAGTACAGTCATACAAAAGACAACTAGAAAAGGTTCCCTGACATTCGATCCAGCGGAGAAAGACGCCCATATAGAAGAAGACTCTACGAGCTTGCTTTTTGGAAGGACAATAAGACGCTATAGAAGTCTTTGGGTAGGGGTTGTTCCACATTCATTGATCAAAGAATGGAAAAGAAGAAAAGAGTGAGAAAGAGAAGTCAGAAAAAGGCAATTATAAGGCGCAAAGAATTTGCGTAGTAGAAGGAGCAAAGAATTTGCGAACCTGTCCTCCGTCTCTACAGTCGTCATTCAATGGAATATGAACCTGTCCTCCGGCGCGAAGCGAAACGACTGTGCAGGAGCGAAGGAGCGAAAGCGGCTCGACTAAGAAGGAGAGGGAGCGAAGGTTTGTTTGGAGGTTCGAAGAAAGTCGACTGATAAGGAGTCAATGAACAAGGCAGCTCGACTGATAAGGAGAGGAGCCCGACGATTATTATTCAATTCTTTATATGGATTTCTTTCGTTGCACTCCTATTAAAATTTATAATACAGTCGTTTCGCCTCAAATTCTTTGACCCTCTCCTCTCTTATTTGGAGAGCTATTTCATAATACCACTCCTAAAAATATTTGAAATCAGTCGTTTCGCCTCAAATTCTTTGACCCTCTCCTTCCTTATTTGGAGAGTTATTTCATAATACCACTCCTTAAATAATACAGTCGTTTCGCTTCTCCCCTCTCCTTATTATTTGGAGAGCTATTTCATAATACCACTCCTTAACAGTCGTTTCGCTTCGCGCCTCCGACGACTCAAAATCAAAGGCTCCGTTAGGAGTTGAAAGCGAAGTCCTGATCCCTGAACTATTTTCAGGAGTGCATTATTCAATAACTCGACTCCAAACAAAAGGAGAGGGGCGAAGCGAAGTCCTTATCCTCAAATTCAAAGAGCCTGTTTTTATAGTGAATAAAGGGTGAAAAAGATATTGAAGAACAAAGAAAATCATAATAATAAGGGACTGTTCAGGAGTGCAAAAGGGACACTTCTCTAAGCGCTCAAAAGTCCGACCTATCCTCTGAAAGTAGCGGTCGGCGAATAAGTATGCTTTCTCTTTCCGACTGGATAAAAACAGAAAGAGAACTTGATGAAAGAAAAGACTAGCGCGCGAACCTACTAAAACATAAATAAAGAAGACTTGGGCTCATAGGGAATAAATGCGAGACTGAAGGCCAGCCCTTGCAGCGAGACCGCGTAGTGGGTTGAGTAGTGCTCTTTCAGTTCGTAAAGTGGGTAGAAAAGAGGGCTAGGCCTGCAGGATAAGCGCTCAGAAAAGGACCAGAATCAGATCTTGAACGAGAACCACGGAGCGGTGAGGACTAGCCTCGCGAAGAGCTAGAACACTCAGTAGACTCATCCGTCAGGGAAGAGTGAGGAGGCTAAAGTAGCTTTTTAGAAGTCTTGATGCGTAAATACGGGTTAAGAGAGGGCTAGGCCCCACCCAGAAGCGTCGGTTGCGCCATTCAGAAGTCATTTTTTTTCACGGAAATAGGAAAAATAGATGGATAAGGCTAGGCCCTTACCCTTAAGAGCGCAGGATAAGCCGCTCTCTTCAGTCTACGAATACGAGGAGGTTCAAAGACGATATCCCAAGAAGATGAAAGAAAGAAAGAATGAGTTTCTGAAAGGTGGTGAGACCGGTCCGAAGGACTTCTTTATCCATATGAACTAATAAGTAGTTTTGACTTCTTCTCTTTCAGATGGTCCTTGCTTCCTGGGAGCTTGAAGTTGCCTTTTTAGTCAGACTCTTCCTTGGTGTGCTGACACGAGGCGTACTTCGTTCTGCCTCCGTTATCCTACGGACTTTTTGAGGATTCTTTATAAGGGAGAGACCCTTCCCACGCTCCCCTTCCCACTCCCGCTCTAAAGGGCTAAGGGATCTCTCTCCCCAACCAAGAAAGTAAATTGGCGGATTTCATAGTCTCGTGTATAAGCGAGAGGAACTTCCTCCCCCCTATCTTTTCTTATGGGGAGTTAGGCATCCTCTCTTGATAAAAGGCAAAGAAAGAAATTGCATAATGTGATTCAAATTACATAAACGATTGTGATTCTTTTCTCCTGAATTACTAAATGGGCGGATTGAATAGCCGCTGATGAAAGCGCCTCAATGAACAAAGGGTGAGGGAAGCATCCTCAGCAACATGGAAGAGCGAACTCCGAAGATAGGAGGCCGAGCCAAGAGCTCATAAGCTCATAAGCGCATTTCTTTTATAGAATGAGCTTTTCTTTGAGTGGAAAAACAAAGGCTCAATGTAATATGAGTTGCGAATAAAGTCAAAGAATATTGAAATTCACAGTCGATCTTCTTTAGGCTTTCTTTTCTTCTTTTGAAGTAGTCTGAATTGAGGGACTAATATTCTTTTGATTGTATTCTATGATAGGATAGCTCTACGGATTCATCAGACTAATCCCCGTGACCCACGTAGCGGTACAAGTAGAGGCACGAGGAAGAAACTCCCCAACAGAAGAGGAGAAAGGATGACGAAGGATCAGGGAAAGGAGGACTAGCCCGCGCCCGTGCGCTCTCATGAAGTCGGATGGATTCCAGTCTCGACAGTCAGAGTCTGATTTGATCCCGACAATTAGGCTTAGCGAAGGGTTTGGAACTCCCCCGGTATGATATGCTTCTTCCTCTTTTTCACAGTCAGAAAGGGTTGAGTACTGTAGGCGCCCACCTCAAGGGAAAGCATGCACTATGAATTTCTGAAAACAGGTCGGAGTGGAGAGTAGATGGATGAGGGGCAGGTATTTCATGATCTTGCAGTCTGCGGTCCCCGCTTGATCTTATGAATGAAAGAGAGTTCTCAGTTCTCCTTGACTCCCGAACCAGATAGCTAATAAGAAGAAAGGCGGGAATACAATGTCAAGCAAAAGAAAAATGTAGATCGAACCTCTGATCTTTTCTTATAGCGGTATTTCTACTTCTAAGGGTGTGGGAACTCATTCCACTTCTCATTCCCCGAAAAGGTCAATCCGGTCCTCTCTTCGGCAACTGAGTGAGACTTCTTCCCCGCTTAGAGTACGCAAGACTAAGCTAACTTCAACCTCGGACTGCCCGGTGGGTGGTCTCTTCCTTTTCTCGAGCTGTGGATGGATTCGGATTCGCCCTTGTTTCCTGAACTCATTGCCGGTGTTTTGGTGTAGAAGTTTCTTGAAACTAGAGCGTAAGGCCTGAAAGGTTCTGCATTTCTTTGACTTTCTTATGTCTTCCCCTCTTTCGACCCGTTAAAAGCCTTGATATTAGCCTTGGCAAATAGCAGCCTCCACAGGAAGAAGAATCTGCATCTTCCGCTTCCACAACCGCCTCAATGAACAAGGGCTTTTCAATCTTCTTTGAACCTTGCCGTAAGTTCTAGCGAAAATGTGTTTTTGATTTTGGCTCATATAATAATGCAGCAAGAAGAACTCAAAGTCTTTGACTTTATTCTCATTGATTTCTCGTTAGATAAGAAAAGTGGAAGATTGAGCTATTATTGGTCAATAAAGAATGAAAAATGGTCCGACGCGTAGTAGTAGTAGGAGGATCTTCTTCTTCTGACTTTACCTTTCTTTTCTAGAACCTACTATTTGGAGGCCTAGTTTGAGTTCCATTAAGAGGTCCGACCGCCCCGTGGGAATATATAGGATGAAAGTAGCGGAAGTCTTTCTTTCCTTGCCCTAGGTTCCCCACTACGCGGTAATTCGACTCTAGTCACAGGCCTTCTTGGCTCTTAAGCGGTATTCAGGGATGTCCAAGCAGACAGAGAAAGCGGAGGTCCGGCGTCTAATGAGATTTCATCGCTTAGTCGCATTCACACCGCAGAGTGGGCTACAGCTGAAAGAGGCGGATTTTGATCACATTGAATGGGAAAACCTTGCATGCCGGCTGGGTCTTCGCTCTAACTCCACTCTCAGAGGATCGGGTTCAGAGGGAAGTTTCTTGTTCCAGCAGATCTTCTTTAAGAAGTACCTCGCTTCTTGTCCTTGAGTCAAGCTATTTATTCTATAGATATGCTTAGAAGCTGCCCATAAAGGGCTTTTCTGGAACCTCTGAATACTAGGGGAATCCGCCTCGACTGAGTAAGCGAAATAGGGGTGAGTTCGGAGCGAAGACAAGGGTTCGGGTCGGAAGAAGGGGCTATGAATATCTCCTTCCCACTCTGCGGTGCTAAGCCACTCGACCTACGGCCGGATTGACCGCTACGTGGGTTAGTAGGGCTCAAGGGAATTCTCTTGAAACTAGGCTCGGAGAGGAGAAAGCCTACCCTCCAACTTTCAGAGAAAGAAGAAAAGGAAAGCGATGAAAAGATGAAGAAAGAGAAAATCAGTATTTTGAAAGGATCCGGATCATTCTTCTTCCTCCTCCCTCCTGAAAGGGATGAGTTCGGCCTGGTCTCTTTCTTTCTGGCTTATGAGCTCGGCTTGCCTCCCGTCGATCGTAGATAAGGTGATCGGACTCCGTGATTCATCCTTCCACTCGTGAACTCGGGAAAGCCACTCCTAAACAAACCTCTGACTTGGGAAGCCGACTCTAAACCTCGTCTGCTGGGGAAAGCGCTTCCTTTCTTCTTCTTTTCTTCTATGAAGAAAATACCTTCCCATGAAAATCAAATAGTGAGATGATAGTAATCCAACTCCAACTCTTTGAGCCTTTGCTCCTTTACTTAAGACTCTCTTACAAGAGCTCAAACTCTCCGTCTGCACTTGCACTCCTCTCTCTCGACTGATATAACTCCTTACTCTTCCCCTTCGTCAGATAGTTCAATCATAATTCAGTCAAGAATCTCTGCGAATGAAATAATCAGATATAATAGGCTTTATCCTTCTCTTTCTGTGGATATGAAGAAGAAAAGAAATAAGTAGTTCAGTCTTTCGACTCCTTTTCTTTAGTCTTCGTCATCATATCAAATCTCTAATGCACTCTTTAGCGCTCCTATGAGAATTCCTCTTCTCAATGACTTCTCACCTCAAAAAAGAAAGAATTTGGTTTGGAAGCTCAAAATGAAGGAATGAAGATTTGCACTCCTTCAAGCCTTTGAATAGGGATAAGGACTTTCGCTTTCATTCCACAAATTCTTTGCGCCTCCCCTTTTGATTGAGGGCTTTGACCCTCTCCTTCCTAACCTCACTCGAGTTGATTGAGGGCTTTGACCCTCTCCTTTCAGATGGAATATGGATTTCAGACTCATCTGGAGTAGCTTAACTTCGGACCGAGAAAAGATCTTTTTTGACTGATTTTGACATATGTTTTTTTCTTCTTTTTCTTAGCTCAAATGAAGAAAAAGCTAGGTTTTGGGCCTATAAAGTAGCAACTTTTCAAGTCAAATGCCTGATTTTGAACTCTATTATCGTTAAATAGAAAGATGAGAAAAAGGAAGAAAATGCAAGAAAAAAGACGGGAAAACGCAATGAAAGAAGAAAGCCTATCAAAGAAATTCACATAGTTTGATGAGAGTTCTAGTTTGTGGTCCCTGCCTTTCTTTTGTTGCCTGGAACTTGAATAAGGAGCGGAAAGCGGCTCGACTGAAAGGAGAGGAGCGAAAGCGTAGCGGACAGCCTGAAACTAAAGACTTTCTTTCTCCTCTCTTTATTCAATGATCTTTGACTTGATTCGCAAATTCTTTGCGCCTTTGTTTTTGGACAGAAAAAAGGAGTTTCTTATATGATATGCGAAGTGGCTATTTGCGCGTTTTCACTCCTTTTAGAGGAAAGGGAATGAAGATGCCTCCAAAGTCAGAACCCTTTTTTCATGCTCATCTTCCGTAGTTGAATCTAAGGGATCAAAACCTAGTTCATTTCACATTCTGCCTAATAAAGTAGGGATTTGGAAGATGAAAACAAGCGTCTTGAGTCAGGTCTTTTTTTCTTCAATTTGTTCATGCATAGCACGAATGAGTTTCTTTGTTCATGAGTTGGGAATGAGTGGATGTTTTCTCCTTAATTTAATAAGGATCATTCATTGTGGTTTTCATTCTCACTTAATTGAAAGATGATGAGATTCTTCCAAGGTAGGAAGGAAAGGCAGGTTTCGACGCGCCTAAGATCTCAGCGGCTAACCGAATAAAGGTCACACAAAAAGGGGATTAGAAGGTCCATCAATAGAGGCATCCCTTTCCATTTCCGTTTCAGTATCCACTGGGCGCCAGCTGGAAAGCAGATAGACTTATTGGTTCGAGCTCCCGTGTAGTGGGGGTCTCGCCTTTTTCCTCTCCCTTGCTTTGCTACTCATAACCGCATCCCAACCTAGTCTTCCTCGGCGCGGGTTCAGTGAGAGTAGTTTGATTAGGCCTCGTAAACAAACTCTGCAGCCGATCCCTTTGGTCTAGCTATTTCATCCCTCTAGGTCTAGGTCTGTCTATTCTGACTCTCTGGCTCTCCTTGCTTAGTAATCCCCTGAGTCAACCTCAACGGAAAGAGAGAATTGTCTGTAAAGCAGCTTCAACTTCAACTCGGGATGCTACCGCTACGTGGCCTGCGGTCTCAGTCTAGGAGTTCTTGGATCCAGTTGAGTCTAGTTGATAATCGGAAGTCTTTCTCCTCTCTTTACTCAGCCACTAAAGAGAGAATTCGTACTCTGCCTCTTCTCTTTCGGTTTCTGACCTCATACTCACTGATTATTAAGAAGGAAATAGAAGCGAACAAGGAAAGAGAAATGAAAGAAGGTGAGCAGCATATCCCCTTTCCTATCCCTCACTGAGACTGATTAGTTCAAATACGGGAAAAGAGCTCTCTACAATTTCAATCCCCTTTATTTGACTTTCCTCCTCTCCGGCCGATTTATCTTCCTCTTGGTCGAGACTAATAAGCGGTACGTGGTAGTTTAATAGTCTAAGAGTTGCTTTGCTTCGCTCCTGGTCGCGAGCTGCTTCGCTCTGTAACCTATCCCTCAACTGAGAATTGGGATGATATGATATGAAAGATATATAATTGTGATATGAATAAGGTAGAGTCAACTCGGTAAAGCCGTGAAACTCCTATTTATACTCTATCCACTCTATAGTTCTAGCTTTCCTCAGCAGCTACTTTCGAAACCTTCTCCCATCTCCCTCCTTCAACTGATCCAGAAAGAGCGGTTCCACTCCGATCCTTCTACAACTCACCTTGATCCTTGTAAGTTTCTGTAACTACGCGCCCGTGTAGTGGGCTTAGTTTCCTTCACTCTTTTGGCGGTAAATTGAAGCTGAGCAGCTTCCCCCTTTCTCATTCGATGTTCTTGAAGTACTATTAGAAAGGTATGAATATGCTTGACTTAGTTTACTCGGGATCGGAGCTAACTAAGAACAAGCTCTCACTCATAGGGTTAGGATCGAAGCTCCTGTAAAAGGGGAAAGGTCTTATGCTTTCATTGTGACAAGTGCTGTTGAGTAAGCTATCTCAAGAAAGAAGCTATCTCAAGAAAGTAGGACTAGCCCTAGCCTCATTAAGTAGGAAGAGTCAGAAAGGGAAGAAGCAAGAACAATGATCAGTTTCCTGAGACTGAGTTGGCTTAGGGGGTAGGGTCTAACCTAGAACTAAGCAGAATAGGGATGGATAGGGTAGAAGCAGCTCGACCGGAGAGGCAGCAGAGTTTGTTTACGAGGTAAAGAGACGACTTCTTGCTAATTACCCATATAAAAGAAAGATTCTTTTCAGCCTTCTCCAATACGAACATAAGAAAAAGCCTAGGGAAAAGACTGATTTTCATTGCTAATTCCCCCCCAAAGGGAGAAGCTGAATAGGTTATGTGAGTATGGTCTCTTGAGTCAAGAACTCTAATCTAACTTCAAAGAGTTGTAGAGGTGCTTTGTTGAAGGCGAGGTTTTTGGTCCATAGGTTTCATTCTATTCAGCTGCCTCATCATATGAGTACGGGAATGAGAGGATCGGTATTCATACTGAGAAAGAGTTCCGGAGAACAAGCATCAATCGTAAGCGAAGCAGCTTTCCCTTCTTGAGTAGAGGAAGTCTCGGTCATCAGTCTCGTCGGAATCAGTCGATCTTGCTAGAAAAACCTCAATCGGAAACCTGAATTAGGGTCTTGATCTCCGCAATGAAACTACCACGTACCGGTGCGAAGGAGCGAGACTAAGAAGGAGAGAGAATGAGATCAAAAAGTACTCAAAGCAGAAAATGAGAATGAAACTCTCTTTCGTCAAGCTAGAACAAAGGGCGAACAAAGCAGCTCAACTCATCGGTGCAGGTTACGGATCTCTAACTATTCTAATATGAAAGGGAAGTAGTCCCAGTTGAGTCAGAAGAAGTTAAGAACCTACTTAAAAGAAGAAAGCCTACCATAACAAGAGAAACTTAAGTAAGGATTTAGTGGATTTGAATTGAAAGCAAGTAAGAAAAGGATATAAGGAATATGGAATTTCATTCAATATAGTAGAATCAATTTCTATAGTAGTCACGTAGAAGGTTCAAAGAATATTGACAAGACTGGAAGGTGCGAAGCAGAATAAAGCTAGGAAGGCCGAAAGAATTTGCGAAAGAGAGAGAAGAAAGATTCTCTTTTCTTAAATAAGGATAAAAGATCTTTTTTGACTGCAAAATTTTCTTCTTTCTGCATTATTATATGAGTCCGACTATCCCCACTACGCGGGAAGTGACTAAACTGGCATTTTCGCTAGAACTGGAGGTTATGTAATAGCTCGACCTACAACTGAAAGAGGAAGGCGCGAAGCGAGATTCAAGCCTAGACTGCCTTTTGTTTGACGATAAGAAATCAGTCTGCGGAGCGCAAATCGACTTCTACGTCCTTCTACGCCTCCTACGGGAATCAAAAGCAGACATAAAGGAATTTCATGATTATGCCGCTCCCTCCTTTACCGGTCCGTGCTAGCTTAATTCCTTGGCAAGGCTATGCTCTACCATTAAGCTATTTCCGCCAGCTACGGTAGTGGCGAAGCACTACTGAGCAATTCACGTATCACTAAGAGACGGACGACTGATCCTTTTCCGCCGGACCAACTATCAGCCCTTAAGAATAGCGAATAGTCTGTAGCCATGAAAGCAATGGCGGCTAGGGGGGGAGGAGCGGCTGAGCTGGGAAGGAAGGGTTCCCCTTTTTTTTTTGCTTCGCGTCAAATGAGATTGAGTAGGTAAGCTGTGTGCTCTTGATCACAATCACTAAAGGGGCTGGGCTGCCTTTGAAATCAATCTCCGGCCCTTCAGTCCCGCTATTGGTGCGAGTTGTAAGGAGTCTTGGTCTCGAGTCGAGCTGGGGCTTTTTTCATTCGAGTAAGGGGAATGAGTGCACCGCAAGACCAGAAATGCATCTCCTTCGCCTCGCAGCGGCGGCATCCTGAGTTTCAGTTCAATCATTTCCTAAGACGGCGGAGATTATTCGGAGATAATCCAAGCAGCAGCTCCACAAGTCCGCTCGGAACCAGTCGATTCCTGAGCCATTCCTTCTCCCTTTCTCGCTTGTATTGAGGGTGAACTCCTCTATCCGCGCGACTGAACTCCCTCTTTCAAAGAAATTTCTGGACCTGAGATGACGAAAACACGGACTGCCTGGACCGCTTCCCTTGATGACCAATCACATGCAAGAGGGCGACATAGATAGAGGCTTTTCCTGACTTCAGTAGCGAAGCTGTAGTAAGATCAAGCCCTTGTTCATTGAGTTGACGCTACGTGGGTTCATCGACGAATTACATAAATAATCTGATTTGTCTACGATCTCAGATCTCACCCTGGAGGGTACGCGCTTGCTGTTGGCGACGAAGCGAAACCTATTGAAAGAGAGATGCGTTTAAGCCGAATATAGTCGAAAAAAAGACAAGAAAATCAGCCAGAAAGAGAAAGCCTATGTTCATATCCTCTTATTAGGAAGGAAAGCCTAGGGTACTGATCAAATGAGGCTTGACCTACTTAACTCAGCGGTTAGAGTATCGCTTTCATACGGCGAGAGTCATTGGTTCAAATCCAATAGTAGGTAAAACCGGCCGAAACCCCTGGCTCTTCAAGAAAGCTATTCACCAGTTCACGGTTCCGATCCTATTGTCTTCTGACAGCTGAGTAAGAAAGAGCGGATCAACGATGATGCGAGGTCTCATGCTTGGCATCGACTGAGATCTTACCAGAGAAGTTGGTTCATTACTTTTTCTACTCTCAAGAAGAATGAAAGTCAAGAAGACAAGCAAGCCCTTCCCCAGTCTTGCCTATTTTGAGGAAGGAACCCAGCCCATGTTTGCAAGCCTACACAAGATGTCCTGCTCTTTTAACGGAATGAAGCTAGCATTTTCAGCTTTCTTTTTCTGACACTCGCCCTGGAGGAATGAGATAAGCTCCCATTCACGGTCAGAAAGCCTTTTTTACCGCATACCGAGCCCTAAGCAAGGGAGTGGTCATCGAGAACGGGTCGTCAAAGAATGGTACCTATACTCTTTTTCTTGGTTTTCTGGAAGGGCTCCTTTCTCTAAAGAAAGAAGGTCCTACTAAAGGGGGAATCCTGTTCATGGAAGAAGAAAGAGAAAAATAGGGTAAGCACTCTCAGCAATAGGGGAAGTGGGCGGATAAAAGGCAAGCATTGTAAATGCGGCTGATAGAGAGGAAGACTTCTCGCGGAACCTTTCTGGCCTACTGGATTGACAGGCTTAGACCAAGCCCCATGGGAGAGATTGAAGCTCTATCAAGAATTTTTGTAAACAACAACTAGTATCAACTGAGAAGTCTAACTAATTCATTCTATAACATCTCTCTTAGAGATTAGATATATTGCAATTCCAAGCAAGACCATATCTCTCAAATAAGACGCAGAAGATCACTTTTCTCCTTCTCCCTAGGCTTCCTCTTTCCAAACCTACTCAAAACTGCTCCGTTAGGAAAATCAGGGTCAAGACGACCTATTAAAAGGCGAACTTTCAGTCGCTTTTCGCAAATTCTTTGCTCCTAGCTACGGGGTCCAGGTGAGTTTCCATATTAGCTTTCATTCCACTCAAATAGCGAGACCGTCCTTTTGACCTCCTCCACCTCTTTGATCCACAGATGAATATGGAAGAGGACTCGACTGAATCAATGAATAAAGGCTAGTCCTCACTGCTTGAATTTCAAAGGTCCAGGTGACTAGTCTTTTAGTGGAATGATCGACTCAAATCCTTTGAGCCTCTTTGATCCACTAAGTCAAAGATGGAGCGCAAGGTCCGAAGGACTCATTCATTCCACTAAAAGGAGTGCGAGAGGCTCAAAGAATGATCGGCGTCCTAAGACGTAGAAGCAATTCAGAAGAGGGTCAAATCCCAAGGTTCATATGGATAGTCCTTCGGACAGGTCCGGAGGTTATTCTTTATATGGATTTCTTTCGTTGCACTCCTGAATTTATAATAATACAGTCCTTTCGCTTCGCGCCGGAGGACGACTCCAAATGATAAATAGAGGTTCTTTGAAAGTCGACTGATAAGGAGTCAATGAAGAAGGGCGACTGTTTAAGGAGTGCAAGTTGACCTACTAAATGAGGCGGCTCGTACAAAGGTTGAAGGAGAGGAAATTCAGTCCCTGAATAGGATCGGGCGGTCAGTAGCTTCTTGCTTTTGCTGTGATGCCTCATCGTAGGGCAGATCCACGTCAGACCCTATCGCTGAATGTGAATAATAGAAGGATATCAGCATTTCCATCCATTCTTGGTTAGCAGTCTGAAGCCCCTTGTAGGCAGTAGGAGTTGCCTTCTTCAAAAGGGGTCTCGTGCTCCCCTTGGAAAACTTGTTGAAAGTGCTGGATGTGCTCCTCGAGAGTCTTGCTATAAATCACAATATCATCCAGATAGACTACCAAAAATTGATCCAAAAAAGGCTGAAGTACCTCTGGTTCATCAACTTAGTTGTGGCTGGTGCATTGGTCAGCTCAAAGGGCATGACTCAAAACTCATACGAAGCCTACCTCGTTACACAAGCAGTCTTGGGCTCATCTCCCTTGGCTATTCTTACTTGATAGTAGCCTGATCTCAAGTCTAGCTTTGTAAACCAACGAGCATCTCCAAGTTGGTCGAACAAAATAAGCATCTTTTTTTATCAGTCGAGCTATTTCAGTGGAATCTTTTATACATCTACATTGTTCTAAAGAAAGCCTATCCGTAGGACTCGTTCATTCCAAAAAATAGCCATAGGAGAGGCTCAAAGAATTTGAGAAGCGATAGCGAAAGGACTTAGAAGTAGAAGTCGTATAGGTGAGACTAAATAAAGAAGGCGGGAATGAATGGAGAGGAATGCTCTTGAGTTTTCTTGTTCACATTGAAGAAAGCCGTCCTCCGTCTCATTGATAAGGACATATTAACCTGTCCTCCGTCCTACAGTCGTCATTCAATGGAATATTAACCTGTCCGGAGTTTCAAAAGAGAATCTTTCTCGCAAATTCTTTCCGCCTGTCCTTCTACGCTTGATTCTCCTTCGCACCTGTGAGTCCCTTCTCAAACCTTTGTTCATTGATTCAGCTTGAATCTTGGACTCCTTTCAGTCGAGCCTTCGCATCTAGACCTCTTATAATTCTACGGGGTCAGAATGACCTCAAAGATCCTAACTACGGGCTCAAAGAATTGGAGAAAAAGAAGAGAGAAAACCGCTACGTGGGGAGGACAAGCGAGTTTACGTGAAAATCCTTCTTTCCGCTGAAATTTCTTATTCTTAGCCCCAGGGAAAATCAATCTTTGAACTAAGATAAGGTGTAATGAGACGGTAGACTTTCTTTGGGAGGACAACTAGAAAAGAAAGGCAGAAGGCCCACGGTTCGTCTAGCTAAATGGAAAGAACTAAGCTTCTGCAGCAACTAAAGCAGCAACTGAAACTACTGGGACGAGTATTTCTTCCTCAGGGCTAGCGGCTTCTTCCACTGAGAGTGAATTCCCTTCTGATACTCTGATTCATAGAATGCCTGAGAACCTTGCTAGACCGATCCTTAGAATTAGGATTGGGTACTTGTCCCGCCGATGAATTGTTCTGATATACGCAAATAGTGCTCTTGTTAACTGAAACCTTCTGAAACTGCTGAAAGGGAAGCCACTGAAAATCTGGTCGAGCGGGTGTGGGTGGAGATCAGACCTTAACGGAAGATCCGCAAGAGTCAATTACCGCGTAGTGGGTTCAACTAAGTAGATAAGGAAGAAGAGAAGACCAGAGACTTGTCGGCCGAGACAGAGGTCCTGGAAAAGGGGTCGAGGTCTTTTCCTTCTTCTTTCTTCATTCACAGAATCATGGTCTTAGTCACACTGAAATAGTCAGACGTAGGGAAAGGAGAGCACGAGTTCGCACCCTTCTTCTTCCCGTCGAGTGGATAAGCGCATTGGGTCCTTCACGAGCATTTGACTGGGTTTATTCAATGAAAAGAGATCACGGACTTGAGAGAAATTTTTGATGTGTGCCAAGGCATAAGTCTACTTTTCACGCTCAAAATGGAAAAGATAAGCTAATGACTTCAGACATGCCAAAGGCTACCTACTTTAGAGTAGCCCACGTAGCGGGAGAGGGATGACTATTCAAGATAAGATCGATCACTATGAATTCAGATTGGTCCAAAAGAGCTATAGCGAGAGCCAGATAATACGGACTCACTCAATTCTTTCACAATAAGATAGTGCGAGGCCTTTCTCTGACCTTTCTTCCCGAGTATATCTGATACGAGAATCAAAGACCCAATCCTTTCTCAACTCCTACTCCGCCTCTCTCTCCCGCGTCCGTCCTTGGTGAAGGTCTTCGGTACTTCAAAAGGCCTTTATGAGTATAGAAAAGAGAGCGATGCGAAGGAAGGAGACGGAGAGTTCTAGGAGTTGATCAGAGCTAAGCTCGACCCACCGGTGTAGAATGAGAGGGATCCCAGGGAAGAAAGAAGATGAATGATTTCCAGACAGAGAGATTGCAAGATCTTTGCCTCGAAAACCGGTTAGAATATTGATGTACCAAACCTCGTGCTATCTGCGCTTAGTTCGCTCGATTCTTTCATTCATTCCCAGCTCCATTCGACCGGATAGACTTTCTTCCCCTTTCTGAGTAAATGCCCTATTCTTTGAGTTCCATCTTTTATACATTGTTATATGAGAATGAATATGAGTTCAGCCTCAGGACTTTTTTGAGTGGAAAATCTCTTTCGCAAATTCTTTGCTCCTAACCTCAGGCTCAAAGAATTTGAGAGTCATCTGGACCTTTCTTTTGGAGGGGTCCTCAATTCACAAGGAGAGCCTTTGTTCATCTCAAATTCCAAATCTAATTCTTTATTCATTGATTCAGTCTATCCTTTAGACCTACCTGGCACCAAAGACCTCTGAAAGTAGCTGGGCTCTCGCTGGGGAAGGAGCTTATCTTCTTTCATAAGTAGTGCTTACTTTCTTGAATGCCTTATGAGCAAATAGCCTAACCCACTAAAAGGAATGCTCCGGCGCGAAGCTTTAGCTGGAGGAAAGGTTTTGATGATGACTTTGACTATTACAATCAATGATTGAGGAAAGACAACTCAAAAGGAGGCAGAGTAGGCGCGAAGCGAAGCGACTGATCAGTCGTGCAAGTTGAGGCTAGGCTTGATTTTTTTGAGTAGGTTTGTAAGGAGCGCAAAGGAAGGAAGACGACTACGGAGCCTCAACTCAATGAACAAGGGCTTGATCTTGGCTTGAAAAAGAGGAGAAGTCAGGAGGGGAAGACAAAGAAGAAAAAATCAGACTCAAAAGGCTGGGTTTCCGTGAACTTTTCACCTCGCATTCGTTTAGCTTTGCATTTGCCTTATTCGCAGATTCGGTAATTCTTCATCACATTTCATTCTACGAAATACCAGTAGTCATGCGCCTATGCCACTAAAGCCAGATAAAGCATACTTGCCCCAAGCGCAATTCCATACCTCACTCACAAGATCAGCGAAGGGAGCTCGCCCAGAACCCAGCGGAGGACGCTTCAAGGTCAAAATCAGACCTCAGCCCCCCTGAATTCGTTGTGGAAGCCGAAGTAGCAGTCCTTGTTCCGGCCGAGGTTGGGGAAGTCGCTGTGGCTGAAGAAGTGGCTGTCGCAGTAGTCCTTCCCCGTTGATCGGGCAGTAGAGCGTAAGGCCTCATTCAAGGATGAATTATGTACTCAAAGATGTCCACGTTTTTGACTCTTCTTCTTTCACGTTCAAACTTGAATAAAGACTGAAAACTTCCCGGATTCTTTCCCTGGAAGGATTTCTTCGATTCGTCTGTAAAGTGAAAGTAGTGAGGAAAGCGCTCAGAGGCACTCGCTCGACCGAAGGAAGACAAGGCAGAAAGTCCCCACCAGCAGCATTGGATCTCGAAGGATCACAGGTAAAGGATCGACGAGAAAAAATTGCTTTTCCCCTCTTTGTCAATATGAAAATAGTGGTCCTTTTTCTTTATCAAGCTTAATCTGTGGAATATTAGTGGTCTCATTGATAAGGACAGAATGAATGTCTTAAGCAAATTCTCTTTTATCCTTTTTTCCTTTCTCACTTGGCTATTTCTCGGCTTTTTTCCTTCTCAATCTTAGACAAAAGAAGACGGAGGTTCACCTTGCTTTTCTGATTCATGATAAAAGCTCTTTTTTTCTTGTTAGTGGAGAGAGTCCTTCGCAAATTCTTTGATTTTCATTCTTTGAAATGGAGGTTCATGAGAAGATGAAGTCAGTGATCCACGCCACTCAGCAGAAGCAAGCTTCACCTCCGAGAGTTGGTAGTTCAAGGAAGATCAGACCCAGATCAAGAGTTCAGAGGACCCGTCCTTCTTAGTTCAGTGATTGAATCTACCATATTCACATTTTCGTAGAATAAACAAGTCCTTCGCCTACATGGATATAAAGAAGTCAAGAGGTCTTCAGACTTATGATTTACAGACTATGGCTGAGATAGGAGCGCAAATGTCCTCCGGACTCCTACGTCCTCCTACGCCTTCTACGATGCTGATCTTTGTAATAGTTTATCTAAATCATAAAATGGCAAAGAATCTCCTACTACGCCTCCTACGCAGTTGAGATCAGAAAAAAGACGTTTACGAAGAGGAAGCAGCTATCCTACGATTGAGCGAATAGGCCTTGGCAGCTAAGGATATTCTTTCTTCAGTTGAAACTTCACGATCATCATCATCAATGATTCAAGATTCCCATGCTGAACGAGCAGAAGCGCAGGTAATCTTTCGAGACGCTGGAGAGAGGCCACTGGCTAACGCAATTAGATCTAGAGTCCGAGACCCTAGCTTCCTGCGGTAATACTCTTTGAGTCTCCTCCGTTTACGTTCACAGGTAAGCGAACTCAGACCAGGCATGAGGTTGAGGATTAGGCTGCTTGACCCTATTCACACATGATTCCTGGAAAGAGTCAGTAGGGTTAGGGTGCGGAGCTGCTTGACCTATTAGGGTCGATAGGGAATTCTTTCATGAGTAAGAGAAAGAGGGTTCCATCCATTTCTTGAATAAGAGGGAATTTCATACCACACTTCTGGGGATCCCTCTTCGTCTCCACTAAAAAGTCCGGCTACTCTCATTCCGAGTTTGAAAATCCGAGTCAAG
The DNA here is from genome assembly GCF_025177605.1 of Cucumis melo. Taxonomy (NCBI): domain Eukaryota; kingdom Viridiplantae; phylum Streptophyta; class Magnoliopsida; order Cucurbitales; family Cucurbitaceae; genus Cucumis; species Cucumis melo. Next base: position 95,865 of record NC_066860.1, on the reverse strand, counting down.
GATCCGGCCGTAATCCCTCTGTCTTTGTTCTCAGTGAAGAAGCTTATTCAGCCACCGACACCTTTGACAGTCTCGTCCGACGAATCAAAGCGATGTTCCACACGCTGATAATGCGGTATGTCCCCCACTACGCGGTGAGCTCGATTCCCGGAGTTCGTCCCCTGAATTCCTTTCTAATGTTTTCTATAGTAATCCAAATCATAAAAAGGTACGCGAGGCTGATGGGAAGAGAAGAGGACAAAGGGCTCGACCATAGGGAAGAGGACGCTTCATCCGTGAGCATCTGAGGAGTGGAATCTTTGAGTTCTTTCATTCGTTCTTCGTTCTGATGTTCAGACATTGGAAGCCGGGACTCGTTTTCATGACGCTATAGGAGAGATGGTTCGCGTCGAATCATAGTCAGACTAAGAAAGGACTATCTTCATCTTAATCCCTTAAAAGAAAGGCCTTCTTTCTCATCTCATTCGCCGAACCATGCCCCTAGAACTGCAGTTCGAAAGAAGGCCTCAATTTCAGACGAAAACCAACCACGGAAAGACTCCTGTCCCGAGGGAGGGAGGACGTTGTCTTCGCGAGTGAGCCTATTATTTATTCTTTTGCACTTTCACAGGTTGAGCTCCCTTTCTAGCTTATGTAATTAATGCCTTCTGGGAATTAAGCTAGCACGGACCGCTTAGACCAAACTCAGTTGAGGCGCAGTCCCCTGTAAATCAAGAGAAATATTGAAATGGTCGAAACTAGGCTTTTGATTGAAATTAATCAATAACGAGGCTATTGGCGAACTCTGAAACAAGAAGAGCGCTGTAAACACCGGCTGATGGTGCATCCTCAACTACTGCCCTGTGGAGCATTCCTGGAGCAAGAACGGAAAGGGGAGACTGAAAGAGAGCCCGTAGCTCAGCGCTCGCAGCGTGCTTGCCTCCCTATGATCCAGCCGTAGGCTGATTATTGCAGACGAAGGACTGATTTATGGAACTCACTTCTGACTTCTTTCCGATACAGGGGAGCAGCTTAGTAATCCCCTTCCCCGAAACTTCGTAAATCAGACTTTCCTTATTCACATTTATTAAGAAACTTGAGTTATGAACACCGAGATCCAGTCAATCCGGCTTTCTTTGCGGAGACCCTTTCGTACTCAACCGCAGAGTGGGACTATCTTGCTTCCGAAAGAGATCGAATCAATCTCCTTTTCCTGTAAAAAGCATCCAAATCCAAGAAGAATTTTGCAGGGTAGAGTTTGAACCTCTTTTCACCCTAGGCTTGATCTTTCTTCCTTTTCTTACTCCTCTAGTTATAAGGAATCAAACTCAGAAATCGTAGATTGAAGAAAGAGAAGAGAATATAATAAGGGCTTGATCAAGGCAAAGTAATATGTTCATATCTGATTATCTCTTTCGCCGGGAATTAGAAAAGTTTGAAGGTTGAAGTCTGAGAGGCATAGACAAGGATCGGTAAATCGGACCCCTTCCCCTTCCACTCTCCCCTGGAGCCTATATGGGTCATACCCTATCCAAGATGGATGGAACCTCCTTCCCTGGAATTCAAACTAAAGAAGACCTGGAACATCTTCTTACTAGGCCAAGTCTGACTCTTTAGCTTACTATGAGAATGACCTTCCTTCTAGACCGACTGGTCCTTTTCTCCTTCACGGGTCCTATTCTGAATAGAAAACCTTTCCAGATGAGAAAGGCATACGACCGTTAATATGGATAAACAAGTCCTTCGGACCCGTCCGAGGAGGTTTGAAAGAGCTTGGTCCGTCCTTGAGTACAAGGACTTCTTCCCCGCGGATGAGGGGTAAGGCCTTTCTTTCGATCTGGGAATTTCAGTAGTGAGAGAGCAAGACAGAGAGAGGTCCGCTTATTCTGCCTCTTCCTCAGGAAGAAGATCCCACGGAGCGGTCTAGGCCGACTCCCACGGAGCGGTCAATCCGCTTTCCTCAATCGGGTCTCGCAGCAATGGGTGCCCGCGGAGAATTCATCTTTGACCAGAGAGAGAGAGAGAGAATGAAATGAATGAGATTCTTGAGTGAACTATCTGATTGAGTTAAGCTTTAGTCAAGGAAAGCAAGGACAACTAAAAGCACTACTGCCCGCCCTTGAAAGAGGGACAAGAACGGCTACAGCCTCTGGTCGAAGAGCCAGAGCCTAAAGGCTGATTTTCGTGGTGATCGATGGATAGTCTTTTCTTTCAGTTTCCCCTACTGGTCCCGACCTTTGACTCCGACTCCTTTTGAGTCCTGAATTTGCGCTCCTATCTCAGCCATAGTCTGTCAATCATCAATCCTGATTTCTGATATATAATCAGTCGCTTCGCTTCCGTAGGAGTGCATTATTCAATAGCTCTCCAAATAATAAGGTTCGAAGAAAGTCGACTGATAAGGAGTCAATGATGATAATAAGGGTTTCATCAAGAAAGCGAAAGGACTGTATTATAATATTCTCAGGAGCCCTTGATTTTCAGAAATAGCTCTCCAAATAGTAAGGAGAGGGGCGAAGCCACTCGACTGAGGTTAGGAAGGAGAGGTTCAAAGTTTAATAAGGGTTGAATCAGGGGTTAGGAAGGAGAGGTTCAAAGAATTTGAGTTGAACTCGACTGAGGTTAGGAAGGAGAGGGGCGAAGCTCATTCCTTATCAAAGAATGATCGAAATCCATATTCAAATTAATGCCACTCAAAAATCCACTAATATTTGAACCTGGACCTTTGTTTTTGGAAAGAAGAAAGTACGGACTCACGTATCAATGTAATCAAAGATTCCACTCAAAATCAAGCCTATCCTTCTCTTCAGAAACTTCAAGAAGGAAAGCCTATCGTTCAAGGGAAAGAGAAAGTCGAGCCACTATTTTTTTGATTACGGGACAGCTCAGCCACTGCCGATTCTTGTTCCCTTTATTCTGCTCCAGGATAGACTGACTGATTCTTTACAGTTTCTTCAAGTTCAAGTACTTCTGGGAACATCTGAATTCCCCAGCTTTGTCAACAGATCTCTTTCTTTGAGATCTCCCCGTTCAGGAAAGCTTGATTGACGTCTAACTGGGATGAAAGTTGGGTCCGTGCGGAATGTAAGCGGGTGCGAATGGTACCATTTGGAGGAACTGGACTGAAGGTGAGGTCTCGGCATAATAAAGACCATACTCTTTTTCATAGCCTTTTTCAAGGAGGGACTGAGAAAAGTCAGAAAGATCAAGCCTAGGGCCCAGCCCCCGAAAGCATAACCGGGATGTGATTGCTGCGGCGGCACGGAGTCTTGAAATAGAGCAAATTCCTCTCCTTTCAGTTCCTTTCAGTCGAGCCATTTCATTCCTCTCCTTTCAGTTCCTTTCAGTCGAGCCATTTCATTCCTCTCCTTTCAGTTCCTTTCAGTCGAGCCATTTCATTCCTCTCCTTTCAGTCGAGACCTTGTGAATTTCATTTTTTGGAGTCCTTCTGCTGAGTGGCGTGGATCACTAACTTCATCTTCTCATGAACCTCAAATTTCAGCAAAGAAAAGAAAAGAATGATCGAAGCCCTCAATCAAAAATCAGGACTTATCCCTTATTATTCGACGAAGGAGTGCATTAATGAAATAACTCGACTAATTAAACTACCACGGACCGGTGAGAAGAATGATCTTTGAATTTGAGAGCGAAAGTCATTATCCCTTATTAGGAGTGCAAGGAAAGAAATCCATATTAATTAATTAGGCCCCTCAAATTGAGCCTTGTTCGCAAATTCTTTGCTCCTCTTAAATAATAGTCTTGTAAATCATCAAAACCTTGCCGTAGGTTCTGACTTCTCCGTCCTGACCTTTCTTCCCCTTACCTTAAATGAAAGAAGGTGGAATCATTAAGAAAAAAGGATTTCTTTCAGATAAGAGAAGAATTGGGACATTCACATCTTAATGTAAATTACAATCCAAGGATTGATCGTGAAAGAAAGGCAACTGAAAGAAAAAGCCTCATCCAGCTAGGAAATAGGAATCGGACGAGAAAAGAAAGCATGAACAAAAGATCTCAAGGGGAAAGCCTCTCGACAACAGGGAGGGGCACCGACAGAAAGTCGACCCAAGCTAGAACTAGAAATTAGGACTAGCCTACATCAAGCAGTTATCCAGAAGAAAGTAGCTCGTCGGGGAATAGGTTGATCTTTCGCCTTTCAATCAGTCTCTTTCTCAAGTTAGCAGCCCGAGACCTCTCCTCCCTTCAACAGGGTCGGAAGTTCGGCAGCTTTTCCTCAGAGTCAGTGATAGCTGAAGTTCTAGCTCTACTTCCAAGCAAACTCAGCCGCTACCAATGAGTTCCAGATAAGCCCTGAGGGCAACCCACGTAGCGGAGCTCGCTTTGTTTGCCGGACGGGAAGAAGAATCGGAATAAGAAAGAGCAGAACCTCCATAATAAAGAAAAGGCTCCCTCGCGCGAGGAAGAAAGGGCTAACTTCAAGACTCAGCTCGACCGGATTGAGTTCTTTCGGCAGTGGCTCTGAAATTCAACTACCACGGACCGCTTGCTCTAGCTCTTCCGGTTGCAGGAGAAGGAGTTTCATATCTAGATCTCTTTGCCAAGGCTTATAGCCTCAGGCTTAAAAGGAGAAATCCTTTCTTTATTCAAACCCTTTATTTCTTCATAAAGTCTGATTTTGGCTAAATAAGGAAAAAAATATATAAAATAGAAAGAAAATACAAGCAAAAACCACTGAATTTACCTTCAATCTTCCACCCCCCCTCTCCTTTCAGTCGAGCTATTTCATAACCTAGGCCCAAAAGTCATGAAATTGGGGATTTGACCTATGAGTCAAGTGATTCAGAGTTGAGTAAGTCACTTCAAAACCGTGGGAAAGGGCGGAAAAGAGAGGTTTGGGTGCATTCTCATTCAGTATGGGTACTTGGGCATGCTGTGGTAGACCGATTTTCCTCTTTCGACTGAAAAAGATCTTGAGAGATATAAAAGAAGTTTTGCATCTATAACAGCCTCAGATTCCACAGATTATGATTCTGTGCCAACTAAGTACTATAGGAGATTCATTCACCTCACCGCCATAAAAGATAGGGGGGATGGAAGTGTCCGCGTCTAATCGGAAGAAAGGAGATCTGGGAATACAGGTTCAAGAGGATGAAATGCGAGACTTGAAGTTCATATTCCAGAAATCTGAGACTAATCTTTTTCATAGTCTTGTAAATCATCAAAACCTTCGTCTGCAATAAGAAGGCGGAGGCTGGGTGCCGAGTCCGCTGAAAGGTAACTAAAAGCCCCAAGTTCTTTCCACGGTTGCTCTTGTTTCACTAGAGTTCGTCAGGCAACTAATTGATCTACCCGATCGAAGAAGGCACGGATTCATTCAACCCATAGTCAAGACGTAAACTGATAAAAGCTACTAAAAGGCTCAAAGAATGATCGATGCCTCCCATCTTTCTTTTCTTCCAGTGAGCCGCGCGAACTATTTCCTAACTAACTAAGTCAGACCTTGAGAGAAAGGATTTCCACTGCTCTCAAGAGAAAGACAAAGACTCGGGTCGACCCTACTGCTAACGCGGGTCTAATTCCCCTTCTTCAAGTTCTCGTACTGAATTCTCGGATAAAGAAGAAGGTTCAGCATTTGACTCAATCATTTCTTTCTCATAAGGGCAAGGGCTTTAGGTCTATCAATCGGTTTCCAGAGGTAGGCTTCCTTCCTTCACGCACGAGCTTCAGTTCTCTTAATCAATGAGACCAGGAAAAGCATGAAATAAAGAGATGATTCCCACTAATCAATGGATGTCGGATAACAGGGTTTGGCTGAATATGGAATCCTTGAGTTTGAGTTCCATAAATCAGTCAAGAGGACGGGTCCGGAGGACTATCCATATTAACCTTTTGGCGGTTGGGGAAGCGAGACGAGTTGGGGCATTTGGTCGGCAGGCTTTTTAAGCACAGTCTCGTCGATCATTCTTTGACCCTTGATCCGTCTGTGACCTTTATTGAAAATAGGGTTTCAGCCATGCGCACAAGGTTCCGATTCTGAAACGATAACTGGTATTGTACGACTTCTTCTTTATTTCATTAATAGAAGGTCCTATTCTCTGAAAGACGGATTCCTTTCGAGGCTACGGCTGTAGATATCCTTCTTATACAATATTTCTTTGAATAGAAAGAAGAACTTCAGTTTCCACAGCCTCAGCTTAGGCAACAAGAGCTTTCACGGCTGAAACAAGAAAAGCGACTTCCGACCCCTTATCGATCCAGCTGACTCAGCAACAACGACTGCTTGGGTTGCGAGAGCGGACGGGAGTTTGTGCCTGCGGTTTCTTTCCAAAAAGACCTATTTTCAGCCACTAGTTAGGGAAAGACTCACTTTTCGCCCAGCCGGCTCCTTTGGAGTCTTCCTTGTAGGGTCTCAGACGTAGTTTGCGCTCCCGTATCAGTCTTTTCTTCTGAACTTATAGAAAGTCCTTTCGCTATCCCCGTAGGAGGAGTCCTCTTTGCGCTCCTTAATAGTCTGATCATATTACATTGAACCTTGCCGCCTAGCTTAATTAAGACTTCGATCATTCTGATCGCCTTGTTCGCAAATTCTTTGCTCCTCTTCTCTTTTGATAAGGAGACCTCTTTAATTAAGCTAATCTGGACCTTGATTTTTTTGAAATCAGAGTCTTGTGACCTCGATCATTCTTTGAGCCTCCGGACCTCTTTGATCCACTGATTGTAGTAGGCCCGCTCCGTGGCTTTCCACTCTCCATCTCAGATAGTAGGTACTCCTGACTTTTGAGTAGAGACATATAGGGGTAGTCTCGTCCTACTTGTATTTCAATAAGCGGGCGAGTGCATTCGAGATCTGAAAGAGAGAATTAGGAGTTCGTCCTAAGCCGAAGAGATCAAGCTCTTAAACGAGCTGAATTTCATCATTCTATTATTCATGAGAAATGCCATTTCGAAAGAATCTTTGATTGTTCAAGATCTCCTTCTGACGGAGCGGATCTTGATCGTATGATCTCTGATTTTTTCATATCCTTTCTTACATCAAAAAGAACTAGCCGAATCGGCGAGGCAGAGGGAATCAATAGGCTTTCGGAATGAAACTACCACGTACCGGTATTCAGTCTTCACCCCCACTCCGCCGTTGAGGTCTTATTGCAGTAGCTAGTCGTCGTCTTGACTATCCCACTTTCAGAGCCCTTTCGGCTTGAGGTGCGAATGGAAGTCGCTTTCTTTCTCTTATTCTATTTCATACTTTGAACAAGCTCGATTACATTGAGGAGACGTAGTTATATCAGGAGAGAATTAGGCTCTTTTGAGTTGGAGAAGGAGAGAGAGAGGGTCATTGAATGAATCTGATTTCGGGTTGGAGCCGTAAAGCAGTTGCTGCCCTTTCAGCAGTTGAAGCTGACCTTGCTGCAGGAGAAGTCAGCTCGATCCCTTGTTCGC
>NC_066860.1:56420-83388 GCF_025177605.1 Cucumis melo | reverse complement strand
AAGAAAGACAGAAGAAAGACAGGGTCGATCCCATGGAGCATATGCATACCGATCCGGCTTAGTAGCACCTCTCCCCCTTAGTTTAGCTCGAGCTCCTTCGGAAAGAGAGTGAGACTCATTCCCCTACCTCTTCATGGATTAGTCTGATGAAATGGAAATAGGCCCCTCTCTCCAACTCTTTCTCACTTCTGAGAAAAGATAGGGTGAAACTACCCCCAGACGGCTTACAGGCGGTTCATCGCTTTCTTCAGTAAGGTCGGTTGACGAAGTATAATGGAAAATGGAAGAAAGATCAAGCCTAGCGCAAAGAATATTGCGAAAGCCTACGATCGTATTAAGGCTTTTCATGATCAATTCATTAACGAGAATGAAAGAAGCTCAAAATGGGAATTCTTTATGTGCATCTTTCTTTTTTCCTTTCTTTCTCCTACGCGGAAGCGTAGCGGTTAAAGCCGCAATATTCTTTCTCAAATTCTTTGAGCCTCCTGTATTGAACTACTGTATTTCTCGGAAGCGTAGCGGACAGCCTTAAAGCACTTGAGATTTCTTTCTCCTACGCGGAAACTTGATATTTATCCTTTTCATCTTTGAACGAAGCCGCAATATGCGCCTTTCTTTGGGGTCTACTTTGTGCTCGAAAATCAAGCGGACTTGTGAATTTCACCTTTTCCAGCGGAGCGGACAGGACACCTACCTTTCTTTCTTTTCTCTTTTCCAGCCTAGCGTAGCGGTGCCTTCGCCCGCGGAGTGGGGATTTTCAGCCTAGCCTAGCTCCGCGGTGGCTCCATTAATAGAACTTTGTCTTTGCACCTTATCAATGAGGAAATCTTCGATAATACTTTGAGCCTTTGTTTGGAATTTGGAAGCGGTGGCTTCGCCTCGCAATATTCTTTGCGCCTTCGCATATTTCATTCCGCCTCCGGACTGGAGCCTTTCTTTCGGAGTAGCTCCAGCGTAGCGGAAATCTTCTTTGAACCTGTATTTATCCGTCCGTAGGACTATCCATATTAACCTTTCTTTCGGAGGAGGTCCGCGGTAGTTTAATTAGCACTACCTTCTATTTATTTATCCGTCCGGAGGATTTATCCGTAGGACTATCCATATTAACCTTTGGTCCAGGCGCAGGCGCAAAGAATATTGCGAGGTGCAGTCTAATGGATAGGACTGAGGTGCAAAGAATATTGCGAGGAGCGGAAACTTGATATTTATCCTTTCTTTCGGAGTAGCTCCAGCTACGCGTAGCGGTTAAAGCTCAAATTGCATTGAGCCTGTGAAAAGTCAAGAAAAGAAGAATTCACTCATTAACGAGAATGAAAGAAGAATTCACTTAATCTGCTAGATTGAAGATTAATCCGCTAGATTTCAGACTAGTCCTTCGCGGAGTTCATTCCTAGATTTCGACTCCTCTTAAGTCTAGTCAATATTCTTTGAACCTACGTTTTCGCAATATTCTTTGCGCCTGGACCTGGAATAATACTCCGCGAGATCCCTGCCTTTGTTTTGTTGCCCGGACCAGAAAGTCAAACTAGAAGTGTGAATTTCTTTTACCTGTCCCTAGGCTTGATTCTTTCATTGCCTTTTCCCGTCCGAAGGGACCAAGCTTTTTTGACCTTTTTTATAGGACTTTTTTCGAATCTTGATATTGAACGAAAATAGAGAACAAATGAAAGATTTTTCATTCTTTCTTGCTACAAAGTGGTTTGCTCTCCTTATCAGTCGAGCCCTTGCATTTTATGGGATTTCACTCCAGGTTATTCAAGAATAATTCTTCTTTCATTCTCGTTAATGAGCTTCTTTTCTTTTATTGACTTTTCCCGTCCGAAGGACCAAGCTTTTTTGACCTTTTTTTTGTGACTTTTTCGAATCTTTCTATTGAACGATAATAGAGTGAAAAATCAGGCATTTGACTTTCTTTCTTTTGGGCATTTTCCCCTAACAGTAGGGTCTCACGTAGCGGTGAGAACTGAAGGGGGAATGATCATCAAAAGTCTCTTGAAAAGGGAAGAATCCATGCCTCTTTCGGCAGAAGGAAGAAAGAAAGAGTCAGTCTCGGAACCTAGGGCACTTCCCCTTCGGCAGTTAGTACTCAAAATGGGGGTGAGGGGGGTAGGGTCAGTTTCATCTCTTTCATTAGATGTTGGCGGAAAGCTCAAGCAAGAAACTCCTTGAGTAAGGAACCCAAGCAACCTGGTAAGAGTCAGAAAGCAGAAGACTGAGAGTTGAATGAGATCTTCATTCTCCCACTCCCTTTCAAGAAGATCAGAAGAGAAAGAGTATGAAAGATCAGAGAAGAAGACGAATATCTTATTATATCTTGTAAATATCTTCTTCTTTCTTTCTCAGGGGAGAGGCGCTAGACTGAGACGGTTCTTTCTTCCATTCCGCCTATGGGCAAAACCTAGTTCATTCTGAATTTTCCCTAACTCATGAGATTCAAAGTCGGGATTTGACGTCTGGCCACGAGCTTCAGTTCTCTTAATCAATGAGACCTGGGGAAAACAAGACTTTCTTTCGTCGAAAGAGAAGAAGGGGCAGAAGCCATACCTCTTTCAGCGGAGGCAGAAAAGAATGAAACTAGCACGGACCGGACTCGTCCGAGGTTTCTCTTTTTGGCGGTCCTCGTTCTTTCAGTTTAAGCTCTAGCTTGAGTTCGTTTAAGTGGATTTAAGAGAGTCCTTCGCCTCGCAAATTCTTTGCTCCTAAGGTCTGCAATAAGAAGCCGGGGGCTGGGTAGGGGAGCCTGATCTCTTCTCTTGACCAAGGCCTCGGCTGAAAAGGAGATTGATATACTTTTCTTTGACATCTTGTCCACTCTCTACTCTTTTTTGACCTTTATTTGACTGGGCATGAATCAAAGAAAAATGTGTCAGATTTGACCTAGGAGTGGGAAATGGAAACCCTGTTCTTTGTCCTCATCTTCAGTCGGGCGCATCATCCTCCCGAGGAAGAGGAAGAAGAAAAGAGGTTGCTCGGGTTCTGAGCTAAGCTGCTGCTTTGCTTTAGAGAGTTGAGAAGGAGGTTTCTTCATTCTTTACATAGAATAGAGAGACTGAGATCTTCCTCAGTCTCGACTTTCAGATGAGACCACTGAACCTTCTTATACTCAAATAGAGAGAAAGCCAAGGTTCAAAGAAGATTTTTATACCACTTCTCCACTTCACCTTTACTCAAATTCAGTACTCTAAGTGGGAGGGAAGAGTCAGAGGTTAGAGAATAGGAATGAGTTCCAACAGAATAGGTTAGATCAGGAGGGAGAGGTGTGTAAGATCAAGAGGATCGGTTATTCAAGAGACTCGAGCCTTGCTTGACTGAACTTACTGGCGGTAATGGGATAAAGAGTGTGTATCAAAGCATGGTGGCGAGGGGACCTTCCCAATATTCCTTCCTGTAGCAGTTGAGTCAGAGTCCGCGAAGCTCTTTCTGAGAAAAGGTAATTCAGTCACTTAATCAGTCTCAGAATAGGAAGAGAACCTCGTTCGAGAGCCGGCAGAAGTTGAGTATTTGTACGAATGCGAATCCTTTTCTTCCTTTCTTTACAGAAATTTCAGTACAGTAGGAAAATAGCTCTTTATGCTAATTAATAAAGGATAAGGAAAATCAAAGTCCAAATCTCTTTCTTTCCGCAGGTAAAAACCGGCATCCAGGGAAAAAGGGCATTCAGTCAAACCCCGTATTAACAAGCAAGGGTCGCTAAGTTCGAGGTCAAATTCATGATAGCGGATCGGAAAAACCTGTCTTTCGGCAGACACTCGACCGGACGGAGAAGTACCATTATCTTCAGTAGCCTTTCTTGTCCCAGCAGGAGCAGCTCTTTCTCTCTCGCCCGCCTACGCCAGCTGCTTTCTTGATCTCCCTGCCTTCGCGGATCTTGTGATTCAATCCCTTTTAGAAGGAGGGGAGGAATGTGCCTTTGGAGAAATGAAGTTCAGTAAGGTTTTTCCATCAAATAAATAGGGGTTGGGTGTGGCATAGGCGGACGACTACTTTTCTTTCTCCTAAACCAATGTCTTAAACATATGACAGCCTTCTTTTATCACCCTTGAATTCAAACCGAAAGAAAAGAGAGAATGAAAGGATGAGAATGAAAGGTCCTCCTTTTCTATATAATATAGAAGAAAGCAAGCAGCTAATTGGTATGCTAGCTCTGCTCCTTTCTTTGGTGCGAGTGAGGGGACAGCCCTCACGTAGGAACTCAAGAAAGAAATCCAATAGTAGTAGTGGGGTTGTGGGTTAAGAAATGGAGTATGTAAATGTGTCATATTCCGAAAGTGGGTTTCACCCATACCCAGTGGCATTCTCCCTTGACCGCGGAGTGGGACTCAAGGCATCATGACTAAAAGAACGAATTTCTTAGAGGGAACTGGAACTAAAAGGACTAAATTGGAAGTAATCATCTTCGGAGATTCAGAACTCCTCTTTTCATATATTTCATTTTCATTCTTTGAATTGAGTTGCTATCTTCTCTCTTTCCTAATGGAGCACAAAGAGAAAGATTCGAATTCGATATTCATATCGTGAATTTTAGATGATCGGAATATGCTCTCCTCCCGTAAACTCAGTTGGAGAGGTCCGAAGGACTCATGAAATTCCACTCAAAGAATAGGAGGCATTCTCAAGAGTTGGATTTTGAATAAAGGAAGCTCGTCGAGTAAAGAAAAGTGAATGTACTCAGGAAGATTCAGGATTGAATCCAGAGTCAGACTGGTATCTAATCATAGCGCGCCATTTGAGATAGTGAAGATAGTCTTTCATCCATCCTTTGAACTATACTCGATTCAGTCCCATCTTCCTTCGTCCGGATATACTGACTTTGGAGGGGTCTGAAATCAGACGCCATCTGAGCAAGAAGAAGGAGGTCTCATAAAAGCAAATGCTATGGATAGGGCGAGCCTGACCCCACGATGCAAAGGCCAAGATCACTATCATGCGCACGAACCTGCCTCTCACCCGGGAAGCTACCGCCCCGTGGGAGCCTAGGCCCGCGGTCCGCAACCTTCTTGATAGACGGATTGGATGCTTCACACCCACTACGCGGTGGTAATCAAAGCATCCGGGCTTCCAGGATCATCTGAAGAGAGATTGGCGAAAGGTCAACAAAGATATGATGAAAGCGAAAAGGCTTTGCGAACTGCTCCGGAGTTTCCAGATTTTCCGACAGAGATCTTTACGCCCAACTCTTCTCTAATACGAGAGTAGGCGTGCTTAACCATAGTGTCGGCAATGAGAACGAAATCGCACCGCGTACGAGGTCAATCTTCAGATATACCTCTTCTGCCGCAGACCAAACCAGGAAGTGGATAGTAGCCGAGATGGGAAAGGCCTCATCCGCTTATTTTCCATCAATCGTACGGCGACGGAAGAGAGAGGTTTTTGACCTTCTTTCTTGTATAAAGGGGATAAAGATGCTCATCAGAACTGGAGGGAGGCAAGGAAGCGGAGGCAAGGTTCAATGAAATATGACGAAGCGAAGAAAATCAGACTGGGAACCTACTAAAAGGAATAAGACGGGAGGACTTGGCTTCGGAGTCGAGGGGTTCATTCTCTAGTCAAGACAGAGAAGGGCGCTTCGGGTTAGACACAGACCAGGTTTTGACCTCTATACTCCTCCGTTTTGAGAGTCCTTCGCAAATTCTTTGCTCCTAACTACGGGTCCTCAGTCCTTGTTTATCCATATTCACTTTCTCCTCGCGGATTATCAGCTTTTACCGAACCGAACGAAGGGGCACCCTTTCGGAATCCTAATCTGTGGATTCAGTCTCTCGCAGGGGACCTTGAAGAGGTTCTTTCTCTTCCTTTTAGTCTTGAATATCACGATCGCCTAAATAAAGGCCTCTTTCTCTAATCGGTGAAATCCGTACTCAAAGTTAGAAGAAGGAAGAAAGGGATCGCCCACTAACCCCCTATCATCGGTAGGGGAAGGAGGACGAGGCGCCGAACCCTCATCTCAGGCAATGAATGAAATGAATAAAAAGAATACGAGGTGCGTGCCCGCTCAGTCTACGAACGAGACCACCAGGCTGTCCAAGACAGCTTAGCGGTTGCCTCCAAGAGTGGATTTAGGTTCCCGAGATGGGATGTTTTGAAGGCGCTTTAGGCGAGAGATATAGCTGATGCCTGAACTTATTCCCCTATGATTGGCGGAGATTCACCTTGGGGCAGACTCCTCCTAAATCTGCTTTCGTACCAGATGGGACATTCAGCCTTTCTATTCAAGATCGAATGAGAGAGCTAGCTACTTCGGCCGGATTACTTTGTCCACTTCCACTAAAGCGGTAGCAAAAATTGGACTCCTCAAGCATGAGGTCTTTCCTCCCAGTTTAGAAAGTTGAATCACCTCACGAGAGACCATTAGTGCTAGGATACCGATTAATACGAATGGGTGAACTTCAACCTGGCTGGGGATGACGGCATGTGAGAGTCACGTATCAACCCAAGGCGCAAAGAATTTGCGAATAAAGAGAAGCGACTGGAAAGGAGTCCGTTAGGGACTAGAAATCTCTGAATTCATGTCTTAAGCAATGAATCAATGAAGAAGGCGATCAGACTGATCCTTTCTCGTTTTTCTTGCTAAATCTGACTTTTTCGAATCTTTCTATATAACGATAATTGAGTTCAAAATCAGGCATTTGACTTGAAAAATTCTTTGAACCTCTCTTTCTCCGGACCACAAAGTAGAACTCTCATCAAAGTCTGTTCATTTCTTTGATAGGCTTGATTCTTTCATTGCGTTTTCCCCGTCTTTTTTCCTTCTAAATCTGACTTTTTCTCATCTTTCTATTTAACGAAAATAGAGAAATTTTTACATCTTTTTCATGAAAAGTTGCTACTTTATAGGCCCAAAACCTAGCTTTTTCTTCATTTGAGCTAAGAAAAAGAAGAAAAAAACATATGTCAAAATCAGTCCCCATCAAATCAGTGGAATGAAGATTTCGAAAGATTCTCGTGAAATGATTGATTCAAAGGATGTATGCCCGAAACCGAAGACTAATCGTTCGCGACTAGGGGCATCGTGGACTAGCGCCTAGACGGAAGAACGGATCTGGTTTAGCCTAGACGGAGTGGCTTACGCCTAGACGGATAGACATCTCTGTATTCCCTTTTCTCTCTGTATTCCCTTTTCTTTCTACGTTTTCCGCACTTTGACGAGCCTCAACATATAATATAAAGACACTAAGCCCCTTCCCCTCCGTCAACTCGGTAAAGCTGCTTCGCCCCTGCCTTTCGTCCTTTTTCTCGCTAATAGGTCCGGCCTGTAGTCCGGCTTTTCCTCAGGGATATCGATCCGGCTTTCAGGGACAGGGATATCGATCCATCCGGCTGCCTTTTTCGCCTTCATACTTTTCCTTTTCTTTCCCCTTCAGACTTTCTTTTCCTTTTGGTTTTTGAGGAAAGGATAGGGGTGTATTTACTCAGCTCCTTGAAGGGAGGGAGCTTCGGTTTAGCTAGGAGTCAGCCTCGCAAACTCGGCTTTTCCTTCGGTTTCTTTCTAGATTGCGAGAACGTTCTATAACCACTAACCACTGAAAGGTGGCTTCGCCCTGAATATTTGCTGACTTCTTCTCCACAAATTCTTTGCGCCTCATACTGACTTCCACACTGACCTCTTTCTTTCCCTTCCTCAAACCTCAAACACAAAGTATACCTTTCTTCTTTCCCTTCCTAAAACCTCACACTTGTTCTTTCTTTCCTGACTGACCTGTTCTTTCCTGACTGACCTGTACTGTAGGGCTTCGCCCCCCTTATACTTCCTTGACTTCCTTATCTGAAACTTCCTGACTGACCTGTACTTTAGGGGCCCCCTGAAACTTGTTCTTTCTTTCCTCTTTATACTTGTTCTTTCTTTCCTGTTGTTGCTGTTGGGCTTCGCCTTCATACTTTGGGTTTTGGGGTGGGGTATACTGACTCAGCTCCTTGAAGGGAGCTTCGGTTGTTCTAGGTTACGCAGAGCTTTTGCCTTCGGGTTCCATCTAGATTGCGAGAACTTACTATAACCGAGACACTTCCGAGACACTGAAGGGTGGCTTCGCCCTGAATCTTTTTTTTCCAGATTTAGTGCTTAAGACAGTGACTTCGCTTTTTTGCTTAACTGCTTAAGACGGTGGCTTCGCCCTCCATATTATTTGCTTACTGCCCCCCCTTATATTTCTTTTCAGAGCCGACTTGTTGATGTTCTTGCTCGCGTAGCTCGCGCGCGCGCGTATGTTAAGGCTTTGTGTATGCTCCCCACTCGCTTCCTTTTTGGAGTGCGCTCGGGGAAGCTTCTACTAAGCGCAGGATTCTCTTCCTTTAACATTCTTTCTATGTCTTACTAAAGTTAGCTACCCATCTCCGTCAGGCTCCCCCCCCGCAAATTCTTTGCTCCTCCACCTCTTGACCCAAGCTTGGGCTCTTCACCAAGACCACCCAGGAAGAAGCAAGAAGGAAGGAACTAACTAATTCAAGAGCTGATTCAGTCGCTACGCGTAGGGAAAGCAGATTCAGTAGCTAGGCGTAGGGGCAATCCAAGCAGATGAAGGAAGTCGCTCCGCTCCCTCTGGCTCCGGGCAGATTCAGTCGCTACGCTCTGGCCAGCGAGGGAAGGTATGAAATTGCTTTTCTCATATATGAATTTCTTCAAAGGATGTCTGCCCGAAACCGAAGACTAATCGTTCGCGACTAGGGGTGGACAAAGGGCATCAATCGGTAGGCTCTTTCTGGAGCCCAGAGATCCTGGGTGGCTGTCGGAAAACTGTGTCTCAGTCTACCGCCATTAACTGGGTGGAGACCCGGTCTAATGGCACGCTGATGAAAGCGAGGGTGGCTCCATACCCCTAATCAGTAGAGCAGAGGAGAGAAAGTCTTCCCTCTCTCTACTAGGGGGAGGTGAACCAGAGCAGGGAAGCCCGTAGGGGGTAAAGCCATGTTTTTGAACAGGCCTTCCTGGGTTCCCCGGAGGGGCCATTATATGATTCGAATTCCGGCCTCTTTTATGAGCTCATATCGATCCGGCTGCCTTGTTGTTCGCCCTTACTTACTTAATAAAAGAAGCGGATCTTGTGGCTTCGCCCGCGGAGTGGGTTTTATCCAGCGTAGCGTACTTTTCGTTTTCAGTTTTCCAGCGTAGCGGTCCGAAGGTGATTTTTGATATGGATTTCTTTCTTTATTTCATAAAGTAACTTATCGTCTTACCAAGTAAGGAAAAGAATTTCCACATGGCTCCGATTAGATTAGTTCATATGGAATCCTCTCCTTTCAGTCGAGCCGTCCGTAGTAGCTTAATTAGTCTCATATTCGTTGCCGTAGGTTTAGAAGACTATATAAAAGATTAGTATGCGAAGCCAAGCGCCTGATCCTGGTACGGACAAAGCCCACCATAAGGCATCGGATCTAGGGGAAGGCAAGGAACTGGAGGATAGGAGTCCCGACCCCTTAGAGAAATATATGGATTGGGATTCTGAAGGCTATTACCGAAAAGATTCTCGTAGATAAGCAAAGAAGATCTTGCTGCCCTTTTCGCCCTAGACATATATCTAACTGTGACCCCTTGCTCATTCTAATACGGGCCCTTACCGATGTTCCGGAGTTAGCCATGAAATTCCGAGTGCCTCGAAAGAGGGGCCTCAAAGATCAGAGGTATATCCTCGCACGGCGACCTTACCTTTTTCTCGGTCCGAGAATCCCACTCGGTAATTCGTCGGATAATGAATTGGGAAGCGGCCCTGTTCTCGTACTAGTGTCAGAAAGTTAGGGTTAGGAAAGACAAAGAGGCGGAGCTCCCTCCCGAGCCTCATCAGATCCTTGTCCCAGAAAAGAAGGAATACCGCCTAGGGCGGGGCCGATAAGATAAGACGATTCCATTCCCCGCGAAAACAACTAATTGCATAAACTAAGAAGAAATGCAAGCAAAAAGGGAAAAGAGGGAAAACCAGAGACCGGACCTCTCGATAGAATGAATGCGATCGCATTTCCACCTTGCTTTTCCTTTTCCCTCGTAAATCCGTCTTCAAGGCCAAGGAGATTGGCCCAGAAAAGAGGGAAAGCCGATACCGATCTACGATCTACTCGGATCTACCACGAACTAAGAGAAAGCCCACTCTCGACCTGAAGCAAAGAAGCGGAGAGGTCTGATTCCGGCATGAGATCTCTTTCTCTTTCATAAGAATAAAGAGGAAGAAGGTTCAGACCAGAGGTTCAGTCTCGACCAAGAGGAAGAGAGCTCTTCAACTTTGAAAGATTGCTACCTCTGAAATAGCAAACTCTCAATCGGAAGTCTATCCGTTCAAAGATCTCATTTTCCCCCGTATTTTCAATAGGAGAAGGAGAGCGGGAAGAGGTTAGAGTATGCGAGACCGTAGGCAGAGTTCCACTACGCGGTCAAAGAGTCATTCTCTCCTTTCCATTAGGCCGAGACAGGGAATTCCCAGTTTCTTTAGTAGTCTCGATCGGGGGGTTGGAATATGCTCCCCAGAGCAGAGGTCTGATTCCGGTATTTAATAAGTGCTCTTTCGCACTCCTAGGTTGGAGAAGAGGAAATAATAGGCTTTACAGAGTTGGATCGGGGTAGCAATCCAGAGAAAGCAGAATCTGTCTATCATCCCGTAACTGTATCGGCATCAGTCTATCCTTCTATAGGAAAGAATATGCTTTCCCGAGAGTTAGAAAAATCAGTCTCGACCTAGTTTTGACACGAGGTAACTGAGAGAGAAAGAAGCTGCGAGACCAGAAAGGTTATTCAATCTCTCGAAATCCCACTACGCGGGAAAGGAGAGGAAGAAAGAAGGAGAGATCCCCCACTACGCGGTGCGAAGGAGCGAAAGCGGCTCGACTTAGAGGAGAGGAGGGAGACTCCCACGGGGCGGAGAGAGAAAAAGCTCAGCTGCGAGACCAGAGGGAATCAGGAGCAGTTTTTAGGTCTGAATATCTACTTTGTTGAGGAAGAAAGGTAACTTCAAGAGGATAGGGATCTATGAGTGGATGTGGGACTATTATCTTCCTCTTCGTATGAGAGATCTTTCGTATTCGGAGCTAGATACTTTTTTGGAGCTGCTCTGCTTTCCCTACCTACGGGGAAGGAGTGAATTTCTTCATTCTTACAAGCGCGCAGTTGCCGAAGCCTCAGTCTGTAGGAAAAGAAAAAGAACTCATCTTCTTTAGTCGGGTCTTGAGTGACGAGTGGGTTGGGAGAAGAAAGAGGATCTGAGAACGGTCTCTTCTAACCTCGTGTATTCTCTCTTTCCGTAGGGATCGGGGTAGAACTAAAGAAAGGAATCCGTCCCAGTTTCATAGGTGCCAGTTATCAAAGAGGACTAGCGCGCAAACAATTCTCTCTTTCGGAAGAAAGAAAGCGTACCAGACGACGAGTTGACGACCGACTTACTTAATAGAAGGAACTCCACCTCTTTCGGGGTTAGGAGCCCTTGCTCCGGAGGAAGTTTAATATGAGGGCGGTCGCCCTTCTTCCGAATCTGAATTAATGAGCGGACCTCTAGTCTCATAGTGGCATTTCCTTGAACCTTTCTTTCCCCTTAATACAGACAATTGTGCGTGCAAACAAGAAAGCCTAGGGTTTCGGACGCTGAATCTCTTTCACAGATCTAGACTTCCCATGTTCTAGCTTTCCCTTTCCTCCCCTACTTAATAGTCACTGCTTGAGGCTAGTCTCTATCTCGCGGTCCCCTCTCGTCTCACAACTTTGTCCCGGTCCGTGGTAGCAGAATCAAGCTACGAAGACTGACTAAAACCACTCACTTAAAGGGACAATGAAGCAAGAAGAAAACTCACTCCGATCCCCATATCAGGTGGGGGTTTGAACGGAGAATTCCTATGAAAGAGCAGACTCTGCTTCATCCGCCGATCGATCCCTCTGACAAGACGGTCAAGATCTTGAGATCAGAAAGTGAGCGCTTTAGGGTAGTCTCTTGCCTATCTTCCTACTCAATCCCACTCCTAGGTAAAGAGGTCAAGCAGGTCCTTTCTTAGTGAAGGTAAGCCTAGATCTCCGCCATCCACCAGATCGAACCTCTCGCTTTTTCTCGAGTCTCTTTCTAACCCGATCTCGACTGATTATTCAACCTCGGCCTCTACGGATTCCTTTCCTCTTTCAGTGACTCCTCTATTCTAAGACAAAGCATAAGACCGAGAGAGAATAGTGAGACTGCCACTGAGGCGGAGATCCTTTATGGTCAAAGAGGATATTCCATCACTCCTGAGACAAAGGGAATTCTTCTAGCTTCTAGCTGATAATGGAACTTTTCCGTCGTGGGGATGGCATGGGACGCCTCTTGAGTTCTTGGGTTCTCCTATACTACTCCGGACTGGAGAGGAAGAGCTGGAAACAAGAAGAACTGCGACTGCCGCTTCCTCTGAACATGGGCGAGGGATGGCTAGGTCTTCTAGATCAAAAGTTGTCCTATCTTTCCGTCGTCTGCTTCTAACCGATGATACTGAGTTAGAAAGTCAATCCAGGGGGGCTTCTTCGGTGGGGGTTCCCTTCCGATCCTCTCGCGACTTCCCTTCCTCTTCCGATTGGTCTCGCAGCTGAGCTTCCTATTCCACTGGCTTCCGAGCCCTTTCGTAGATCCTTTGTACACTCGGCTTTTCCTGACAGTCGAGGGGAATATTCGAATAGAGGTGGTCTTTCTTCTAATTGTCCTTTCTCCCACTAATGGTACTCCTTCTTCATATTTGATACAAAAGAATATTCGCCTTAGAGCTAGAAGGAAAGCGACTGCCACTGAGACTTCAGGCTCAAGGGCTGGACGGGCACCTCGCCCTGGGGGTTCACTCCTTTTCCGGTCCGTGGTAGTTTCATTCCTCCGAAAGAGAAGCGTCTTTGTGCTCCGACTCATCCAAAAGACTGGGTCTTAGGCGCGAAGCGAGAACTGGAGGTAAGGAAATCAATGAATAAAGTAGAGTCAAAACATTAGTATGCGAAGAGAAGGGACTGTATATAATATAAAGAGCAAATCTCCTTCTACAGGAGCGCAACTGGGAACTGATCTTCGATTTAGAATACTATTTCAAATCTTCAGATGCGAAGCCATACCTTAGTTTTGGATAGTTTTCGTCATCATCAAGACCAGAGTCAAGAGAGAGAAATCTTCTTCGGTTTAAGACTCCTAACTACGGGAGTCAGATTCCATTAAAATCTAATAGAAAGAGAAAACTTCTACAGGAGTCCGTTAGGACTGTGAATTCCACTCAAATCAATCTGAAGGAGTGCAAAAAGGAAGACTTCTCTAATCGGTCGTCTTGACCCTTATTTATCCACTAATAGCTCTTAGTATCATTGGCATTGGGCAGGTTCACCTGTACAAGAAGACTCTACCAGAGGATCTAGTTCCACTCCTCCGGTATTCCTCCTTGGCTGGCCTTCTCTTTTGAGCTTCTTGTAATCAAGGGCGAATCAAATGAACCTCCATCCTATCTATGGGCCTGTACCGGTCCGTGGTAGTTTCATTCCGAAAGGGGAACCTCTATTCTCGTCCCACATTCCAAAATTCAAGCGCTCACCCCTTTATCTCCTTAACAGTAGAGCCACTCCCATTGAGGGCTGAGTAAAGAACTGAAGCTAGCTGCTTGCTCCCCCTAGGCCCACAGTAGTACATTTTCTTCTTGCAAGTCTTTGTTCACGTATTAGATATTCAAATCTAGTCTAGAGTATGGTAGACATCAATCTAATTATGTACTGACTCTTGGTCGAGTGCATAGGGAAGAAGAAGGAAAGGTCTAATAGTAGAAAAAAGACAAGAAAATCAGCCAGAAAGAGAAAGCCTACCAAGAAACATCGATCAGTCCCTAGGGTGAGATTTCTGACTTGATGATGGAAGGCTTGAAGCCTCATTACCTGGAGTTGACTCCCTTGAAGCTACTATAGATGCTTCCGTTGAATCTTCTGAACCTGGGGTTGATGGTATTTCCCTTATCCTTTGACTCCTTTCCTTTCGCCCTAGGCGAAGGCTACGTGGCTTTCTTTCTTTGTGTCTAGTAAGAGGAAAGCGCCAGCTTTTAGTGGTCCGAAGTCCTATTAGTCTCATTAGATAATGAGACCCTCCGGACCGCGTAGAAGGAGTCTGATTCCACTAAAAATCATTCATATTCCACTAAAAGAACCTCCCCATCTTTTCTTATGTCAAAGGAGTTCTAGCTTTAGGCGCGTCCCTCTTGTCGACTTTGTCCCTCTTTTCAATGAGTTAGTGAGAGATGGAGATCTTGATCTTTTTTATAAGCTTCTTTCAACTTCTACGACAAGAACTGAAACAAGAAGAGATACGGATTCAAAAGTAGGAGGGCACGGCGTACTAATTAAGCTAGCACGGACCGGGAGAGTGGAATCTTTGATATTCTCTTATCTGGGGGTCCGACTAGAAACTGAAAGCACGGAGCGGTGTGGGGTTGGGTTCCTGTCCTTCGTAGCTTTTTCTTCGTCTGACGGACAGTAAGCAGTAAAGCGGCTTCCTTCGCTCCTCTCCGTCTCGCCTATATATATCTTCTCCCTCGAGACGGCTTTTCTCCTGATTCCTTTCCAAGCTTCGTGGTCTTGATTCAAGTCGTATTAATCCGCGATCGCCCGGTCGAGCCGCTCGGCGGGGCCTCTTGTATAGCTTCTTTATTCATTAATGAATTGAGAATGAATTTCAGGAATCGAGTTCTTTCCTAGTTATCTATACAAATAATCTGAGCTTAGCTTATATATCAGAAATGAGGACTGATCCTGCAAGAAAAGCGACTGAAACCTCCACTGGTAGAACCGCTACTCTTTTGATGATTTACGAGACTATTACAAACTTGACTCAGGGCTAGAACTACTGCTGAACAGAAAAAGATCAAGCTCGGACTCGTCCGCCCCCTTTTATGCCCTAGCTTAAACAAAGGGGTACTTCAGATTCCCCTGCCCTTCTCCTAATAGGGGGAGGGGTTTAGTCGAGGGCCCCTTCTTCTTCTGCCTTATGCTTCTTCTGCTCTTTCTGCCCTGATTCTTAGAGATAGAACTCCCATCCGGTCAATCCAGTCTCTCTTCTTTCGCCTATCTGGCTTCCTTCTAGAACTCCATATTTTGAGTTCGCGCGCGGTCTGACCTTTCTTCCTCTTCAACCCCAACCCCAAAGGGATCCTTATCATACCTAACCGATACGGGCCGCCTCTTGAAAGAGATCTTCTCTCCTGAGAATGACTGTAATATGACTATGAAGATCTAAAGATTCCTAATCTGATACTGGGCCTAGCCTGGTCCCCTTACCCTCGTCTGATCGGGAAAGCACCTGTATGAAAGCTCGGGCAGCTATTACTTCGAAGCTATTACCGCTCCCTTGTTCGCAAATTCTTTCCGCCTTCTTCATTGACTTTCTTTCTCAACAGCACTTCTCAGAATCCCAGAATCAAACCTTTCTTCTACTCTCGATCCAGTATCTCTCGCAGTGTCTGACTCGAACTCATGAAACTCTTAGTTATGAAATTCCCCTACCCACTACGCGGTACTCCCCCAACTAAGTCAGACGAGGGGACAGCCGACTCCCTAGCTTCGGATCCTTATCCTTTGAGTATGATACCTCTTCCGCAAGACTAAGATCAAGCTCGGACTCTTGGCGGGCTAGTCCTACTCATCTAAGTTAGGTGGAATCTCTCTCTCTCTCTTTCGTAAACCTTGCACAAGATCTCCCCTTCTTCTCAATTCCTTCTCTCCTCTGATCGACTTCTTTCTTACCTCTCCTTTCTGATAACCTTGCCGGTCAGCAGAGTAGGATCCAGCTTATCCATCAACGGATGCCTCGGGTACCAAGAATTGAGAAGACTTTCAGGCTGGGCGGGTCTAACTAGTTGAATTGACCTCCGAACCAGAGAAAGAATGCAATGAAAAGAATCGGTCGGATCGTGTAGAAACCTCAATTTAGTGGCAGTGGGGTCATGAGAGATCTTCCTTCCCTTTGTACACGATTCTTGGTCCTATTCTAAGCGAGAGAACTAGGCATATTCAAACTTCTCCGCCAAGTACCAGTGTGATGACGGTATTTCATGAATCAGAGTTCGTATGAGCAATGGCACCTTTGTATATTCCGTCGGACTGATTTTGATCCATATTCACTTCCTTCCTTTTTCTATTTCTCATCAGAAAATCAGGATCAGCCGCATCTTTGACGAGGCTCCGTAGGAGTTGAGAGAGCATGAAGATCGAAACTAAGCGACTTCTGCCTCTGAGATCCGGCCTACCTCTGTGGGATCTGATGCTAGACCGCTGCTCAATATTGTGTCCATCCACCCTAGAACATAAGTGATGATCTTATATATATAAGAAGACAAAATCTCAAGCCTAGGCCAAAAACCTGACTAATTGATCTTGACGGTGGTTCACCTTCTTAAGACCAGAGGTTCAGTCTCGACCAGCTCTTCTTTACTCTCAATCGGCAGTCTAAGAGTCAGACGGACGGGAGGTACTACTTTAAGCAGCATTCTCCTCCATAGAGGACAAAGGAAAGCGCTCGGCTTGAGAGGAAGTCTTTTGCACTAGAAAATAGGGTGTAGTAGGACGCGCGCGCTCTCATCTCTTTATTATCTCTCTCTACTATACCGGAATGAATAACTGGAGTCTGAGCTCTTTCGGAATCAGTTTGAGAAGAAAGAGATGTTGCCGGGATCATCAGTCTAAGCAGTACGAGTAGAAGGACCACAAGGAGGCACCGAAGGTGATAGGGGATTGATCGGGCGAGGAAAGCCTCAATAATATAGAGCAGCTTCCCCCAATAACGATTTTTTCGTATTCTCTCTTACAGATTCTCCAAAAGATGAATATGGTAGATTGAATAATTAAGCTACTGAGGCCCGACTGAAAGGCGAGGAGCGAAGGTACTCGTAGAAAAAAATATAGGAGAGGATCAAAGAATTTGAGACTGAGGTTAGGAAGGTTCAGAGCGAAGGTACTCGTAGAAAAAAATATAGGAGAGGAGCAAAGAATTTGCGAACCGGACGAGTTGTGAATAAAGGGTGAAAATCAGATTTCAGAATCAGGCTCCGTAGGAGTTGCGAACCCGTCCTCCAGACCTCTTTGATCCGAAGCAAAAAGAAAGGCGCAAAGAATTTGCGAACAAGGACCATGAAATTAGTCCTTCGGACTGATCGATGAACAAGGGGAAAGAGAGTATATGATAGAATAGAGTCTTCGTCTTCGATCGATCGGATCGCTCCTTATAAGGCGGGCCTACAACTTTCTTTATCCCATTTCTGACTCGTCTTAGTCGATGCGATCTTTACTTATTTCACTTCCATCTTCAACCCCCCCTTTCCTCCTCCCTTCACAGGAAAACTAGAAAAAGAGCAAGGGGGCGAATCGAAAAAATGGATCCTTCCCCAGCTCGTCGAGCAGCGTCTTTGACCATTACATATGTGTTTACAAGGGTCAGCCTGAAATACGGGGAAAATGGAATGAATTCACGTCTTTGATTCTCATTCAATCATTCTCCATCTCTCTCCTCCATCTGAATGGGACTGAAGAAGAAGGTTCCGCTCTCAAGAGAAAAGGAAGGATAAGCGATCGGAGACCTACGCTACAGGATCGGTTTTCCGGGAACACAGAAGGTTAGGAAGCCCGGTAAGACCCCTAAACTAAATAAGAGAAAGTCGAGGAGAGGAATGAAATGGCTCGACTGAAAGGAGAGGAGCAGTTCCTCTTTTAGAAGTTCTTGTCCCAGATGAGCTACTTTGTCCTGGCTGTTGACGCCCACTCCGTAGTCTTCCTTCCATATTCACTTCCTTGCCGTAGGTTCCGATTTCTCAGAATCAGATCGATGAACAAGGGCTCGACTGAATCAATGAAGAAAGTCTCTCATTCACGAGAAAAGCAAAATTCACTCGATTTTCATCAGTGACCAAAAAAGAAATTGAGAAATGTCAGGGCAAAGTCAAAGACTTTCTTCGCGGAGTGGGAATCGCTAGGCTTGATCTTTAGCTCAAATGAAAAAAAATGCTAGGTTTTGACTACTTTCTTCAGTGGATAGTCGGACTTTCAACCAAGAATATTGATCTTAGATTCAAGCCTATCCAACTGACCACACCGAGGGACAGGGACTAATATGAATGAGACTGAATGAAGGAGAAAAGGACCAGTCGGTCTAGAGGACGCGGAACCGGCAGACAGGTGCTTTGACCTTCCCACTTCGCCTTCAAGAGAAAAGCCGTCAGTATTTCTGCAAATTCAAGAACCCATTTACTCATTCCTTCAAAATCCTCGGGACCGAAGGAGTCAAAGACTATCCATCACCACGAAAATCAGCCTTTAGCCTGAGGCCCTTGTCCGCGGGCAGTAGTCCTTTTAGTTTCTGTGTCCTTGCTTTCCTTGACTTTAATAAGATAGTTCACTCAATAATCTCATTAATGAGATTCCCGAATCTTGAACTAACTCATTTAAGCAAAGTCGAGACGACCGCTACGTGGGCTCCTCAGACATAAGAAAAGATTGGGAGGAAGAGGAGCAAAGAATTTGCGTGGAGGACATCGCGAGATCTTTCAGTGGAATAGGACCGTATCGGTTGAGTAAGAGGTAGGTAGAGGCATCCGTCCCAGAATGAATTAGATCTCACTTCTAAAAGTCCAAAAGAATATATTCCATAAATCAGTCCATAGGCAAAAAATCTTTTGAGTAGGTTTAGAGAAAGGAAAGCCTATCAAGAGGAATTAAAGGAAGGAGAGAATGAGAAGATAGAATTACCGCGGAGTGGAGTAATCCTACTAATGAAGGTCGAGCTAAATCTCTTTTTGCACCGCGCCGAGAAAAAATTATCCGAGATATGAACAATGGCCGAGAAATAGGCTTGATCTTCTTTTTCTTCCGTCGAGGAGATAGGCTTGATTTTTCTTTATCTAAATCTTTCTTCCTTTTATTTAATCCTTTCTATTTCTTGGACTGATTTATGGATGCTAATCTTTTTAATAACTCTGAATATCATCAAAACCTTTTGACTCCTTTATGGAACTTTTTCTAGCTCCTAGCTCCTAGCTCTGTAGGGCAATGCCCTCGGTATCGCTTCCAACTTCTGACTATTCTCCTTTGACTATTGAAGTGACTCAGCCACTTCTTCGCACATTCTTTTTTTTGTAGTGAGGTGCATTCTGACTGTGCCTGCCTATGAAAGCGGTCCGTGCGTCTTTCATTGCTCCCGCCGGCGGCCGCTATCGCTTCTTCTTCTTGTTACCGAGTGAGGGAAAGAGATCTAACCTCTTCTGGCACTGGTACTGAGACAGGGTGTGCCGCATCCACTGATGAGTGAGTTATTGTATTCATGAAATTCCGGAATCAAATCCAACCCAGTCCTCTATATTCATAGAATGCCTGCAAGACAAGACGGACAAGAACTGGAGGCAAGGCGATCAGAATTTGAGGCGCGAAGCGCATTTAAAGAAGACCTACGGCGACCTACGGCAAGGAAGGAAAGCCTATCCTACGTAGCGGGGTCGATCTTGTCCGTTGAAGCATTTGAATGCACTTTGACTTTAGGTGGATGTCTGATTTCAGGCGGAAGAATCACCCAGAATGGACAAAATGGGAAATAGGACCCCGGCCGGGAAATCTCTTTCAGTTATCGTACCGGTGATAGCTTTTGGTACGTCTTGGAACCTTTCTGTCTAAATGGAGAATTCCCCTGATTTCAGTGAACCTATTGAGCTGTCTAGCTTTGTTCGCAGCTTCTAACCTACGCTTGCTGTCCTCTGTCTCGAAGCTTCTCTCCCTGCTCAACTAAGTCTCAGATATTCAGAACTGCTCATGAAATAATCAGATATAAATCAGATATAAGTCGATAAGAAAGCTAATCCTCTCTTCTTTCTTTTTCTCTCTATCTTCTTCTCTGATCTTTGATATTATATATCTCTTTCTCTTAAAGACGGTATCGCTTCCAACTTCTTCCCATCCCGGTCTCTCTGACCCCGACCTCTATTGGGAGGAAACCTCTAACCTTTCGCGGAGCTTAGTCTCTGAAATATAGAGAATCACGCCTACCCAGCGGCTTAGGACCTTGTATCAGAGGGGAATACGAACTGAAGAACTATGAATGGGAGTCTGATCTTCTCATGGAGTTCTAGCGCGCGCGTCCAACTCTCTTCTTTTCATAGCTTCTGTGAAAGAGTCCTTCGGACGGGATCTGATTCTTGAAATGCCTGCACCCGGTTACGCTTCTCAGATGACAGTACTTCTGACCTTCCTTCAACCGCGTAGTGGGGGTCTCCTTCATACTACCTCTTTTATGAAAGCGATCCCCTCTGGTCTCACAACGGGGACCCCGATCTTCACTCTCTTTACTCAGTGCCCCTTGCCTTCGAGCGCTTCCACACACCCTACTAACTGGGAGACTGACTATACCCGGCCTCCCACCTAGGGAAAGAAGATGAGTGAAAGCGGAAAGAGATCCGCATACCGATCAACAAAAGCAAGAGAGCCCTATTCTCATTCCTCTCCTCGCAAGAACCATCGTTTTGATACCGAAAAGCCATCCTTTAGGGATACGAAAGCAGAGAATGCATTTGATGATCGGCGAT
This sequence comes from Cucumis melo, assembly GCF_025177605.1. Taxonomy (NCBI): domain Eukaryota; kingdom Viridiplantae; phylum Streptophyta; class Magnoliopsida; order Cucurbitales; family Cucurbitaceae; genus Cucumis; species Cucumis melo. The sequence goes on along the minus strand of NC_066860.1, from coordinate 62,889 downwards.
CAGACTCTGATTTCTGGATGGATGCTTAGCCGATTTGGGAAATGAAGCTACTTACTCCTGACTTTGACCTCTCGCCTTTATCTGTCGAGACGTGATGGAAAGAGAAAGGTCTTTTCATTCTTGAATAAACCAAGGCATCCTTATCTTGGGACTGATTTATGGTAGGCTTTCCTCTGACTAGTAATCCTTCAGTTTCTTCTTGTTGCGGTATATCGGTATTTGAGATATTATGATCTTTTGATTCCGTCCTCCGGACCGAGTTTCTTTAGTTGGTCGAAGAGTTCTGACTGAACTTTCTTTTCTTGGACTTGAATAATGAAACTACGGAGAACGCTCCCTTAATAGAATAGAAAACCTTTCAAATCAGTCCTCTCATATTAGATTTCGCCTCGCCTTCCTTGTTCATTCAGGCTCCTTTGAATTTGAGGATAAGGACTTCGCTTGAAAATTCTTTGAACCTCTCCTTCCTAACCTCAGTCGAGTTCAACTCAAATTCTTTGACCGTTTTCAGTCGAGTTATTTCATTGAATAATAATCGTCGGGCTCTGAACCTTATCAGTCGAGTACCTTCGCTCTGAACCTTATCAGTCGAGTACCTTCGCTCTGAACCTTCCTAACCTCAGTCGAGTGGCCCTTGTTCATTGACTCCTTACTCAGTCGACTTTCTTCGGGCCTTCGTAGCTTGATTCTGCTTCGCTCCTTCTTTATATTAAGAATTCAGTCCTTTATTTGAAGAAATCCATATAAAGAATAACCTCCTTTATCGTCTTCTGGATTAAACTACGTAGGACTCTTATTCCACTCAAAATCTCATTCGGGAATCACTATTTGATGATAGAATTGACTTGTCCCAGTTCTTATCAAGAACGAGAGGCTCAAAAGAATTTGAGATTGAATAAAGAGTCTTTTTTAGGTTTCATAGAGAAAAGGCAAGGTTTGGAACCCCCCTAACCCAGACCAGGATGCTTCCCCCTAACCTAGAAGCAAGTCAAGCGGTAAGAAAACCCATATCCCAAACGTGCGTTTTTTGATGATATCCTTTTCTAAGATAGGACAGGTCAGGGGCAGGTGTCTTCGATATGCTCTATCCGAGACTCTTTCGAAAGTAGGTATGAGATATCCGGTATGCGATGCGAGATGCGCTTTCCGAACAGGCTATATTGCTTTATATCTCTGTCCTTTCCGTCCTCCCGGGCTTTTTCTTCTTTTTGTCCGGGGTCCGATCCTTCCATAAGGAAAGGTTTACAGAAGAAGTCGTTAAGCAAGGAGTTTTATAGAACCGAGTCTTTGATTAGGGCTTGTGTTCAACTCCTAGGCTTTCTCTTTATTGATAGTTGATAGGGTCAATATTCTTTGAACCGTCCGGAGTCCGAAGGACTATCCATATTTTTCTCTGATCTTCTTGGACTGATTTATTCCATTTGCACTTTCTTCCTCCGGTGAAAGTCACACTTTTGGCTTGCTACAAGCTGGGCTCAGGGACAGCACCGCTTCCCCTGTAGTCGTCAGCTCGTTCTTGACAGAAAAGATCGGGTGTGAATAATCTGGAGTAAAAGGATTCGAACCTTTGCATGCCGGTACCAAAAACCGATGCCATTACCACTTGGCTATACTCCATACGGCCTTGTTTGGGACGGTAGAACGGGGAGAGGTTAGATATAGGCGAGACCGTGTGAGAAAGAGGAAGCCCACGGAAAAGTTCTGAAGAAGGAGAGAGAAAGAATGATCTTTGCTCGACAAGGCGATCAGAATATTGAGAAGGAGTCAGAAAGATTAGACACCTTCGGACTGGTCTCCTTCACCACTGATAGCGTCCACAAAAAGAGTCCGAAAAGTCCGAACGTCTTGAATTTAGGCAGTCGAGCCTCAGTCGCAGCTTAATATGTGGGGAGGACGAGTCTGATTCCACTAATATTTGAAAGGAAGAGGCAAGCAAAAATCAGGGTGCAGATGAACCTCGAGTTTATAGGTTTAGGAAAGGTTATCATATCGAGAGACCAATAAATAAGGATAGAAGCGACTCGACTCCTATACATGAATTTCAGGCGGAGAGGATAGAAGCAGATCGACGAGAGAAAGAGAAAGAGGAAGATAATAAGGAAGAGAGCTTTCCACTCCTTATCATTGATTTGAATCAGAAGCAGGAAAATCAAGCCTAAAGAAGAAAAAGAAAGAAAAGGTCCAGTCTCGAAGGACAGGTTAATATGGATTTCTGAGTCCGACGGAAAGAAGAGAATGGCGATCAGAATTTGAGTCCTTATTATTTGCCACTAAACCTACTAAACCTACGGCAGAACTGGAGGCAAGGGGCGAAGAGAAGATACCGTAGGTCAGACTATTACAAAGAAGAAGAAGACGATTTCTCAAGACTCTCAAAAATCAATGTATCGTACCTCCGGACTTGTTTATCTCTTCCGCTTTCTTTCAATCTTCTTTGAACCTACTAAAAAAAGAAAGAGAAATTTCAAGAACTTATTCTTTGCAAAAGGAAAGCAACTTCTTCTTAGAGAAAGGAATAAGACGATAAGACGATTCGCCGCATTTAGCATGAAATCAAAAAAAGATAAGACGAGAAGACGATAAGACGATTCGGAGCATTTGCTAAGACCATGTGGAAATTCTTTTCTGCTAAGGACGATAAGACGATTCACCGCAGTTAAGAAATTCGTTCTTCTATATATGCAATATCAACTCCTTATCAACTCCTTCTTAATATTCTTTGATCCTTGTCTTGTCTCTTTAGATTCATATGGAAGAAAGAGTCCAAGGATAGGCTTTCCATTAAATAAGATGATTCGGAGCAGTTTTCCACAATGTCTTACTAAAGGGAAAAAGGTCCTTTTGGTAAGACGATAAGATAAGACGATTCGCCGACATGGAAAGGAAAAAGATGAAGGAAATGACGTAAATAATCTCAAAAGATCAGACGATTCGGAGCACAGGAAGACGATAAGACGATATTAATCTTTGTAATTGTCTTTCGTCATCATCAAAACCTTTAAGTAGGTTTGAAAAGACTATTCAAACTGTAATCAAGTAAGCGAAGCTACTTAGTTTGATTACGTTGATCTCATTAATTAATAAGTAGTTTCTTAGCGAAAATGGACATTTAGTCAGGGCATTTTATTATATAATCAAGCAGCAAGAAATCGACTTGGTGGTTTTTTCAGTCATTTACTAGGTTCAAAGAATATTGACAGTTTTGCAAGGTTCAATGTAATATGAGGAGTTGGAAAGAAAGGATTTCTCTTTTCTTCTTTTCGAGTTAATGAATTAATTCAAAGAAGCTTGAAAGGCTTAAGAACAAGAACAAGCGATTAAAAACCACTTTGACGCCTTAGATTAGCTTTATCAACTACTTATTAATTATGAGATCAACTTATTCTATTCTTAGCGAAAGCAACTTTGACGCCGACGAATAGGTTTCAGCTCTTCTTCTTTGTTCTCTTCTCTTTTCTCTTTCATACTCTTTCTCTTAAGAGATATTCAGACCCATCCAGTCAATCCGGGAAAGACTCCTTACCCCGATCCCAAAGCAGCAAGGGCAGCCACGGACTCTTTTCTTATTCAACGTCCTTCGCTTTTTTCCTTTTTTCCCCCCCGGTTAGCCGGTCCCTATTCTTCCTTCTTTCGAATGAAAGATCTCTGTCTACTAACCGCAACTGAGAATGAGAACTCTGACTCCGGATCTTATGCTCTGGCTCTCGCTCGATGCTACCTTTGATTCAAGATCTTCTCATTCACATTGTTGATGATAGCTCTTTGTTGGTGGAGTTCCTTCTATGTTGACGACCTACTTACTTACTTAAACGAATTGGTGGAGTTCCTTCTATCCTGGGCCTAGCCCATGATCCAAGAGAGAGTATTCTCAATTCAAAGGATCGATTCTCGGCTTTCCATTTCCTCTGGAAGAACTTTCTACCCCATCCATTCTTCCTCTCCACCCCTAGCAAAGACCCGATTCTTTATGGTCCTAAAAGCCCTACCACTAAGGTCAAGCAGAGCAACTTGGGAAGAGGTTCAGTGCCTAACTTTCCCGAGAAGGAGTTGCCTTCTCTAGCCGGCCCTCCTCACCCTATCCCCTGAGTCTGACTGAGGCCTGGAAGTGACTGCGCTCCCTACCCTAGAAGGCGCCATTGCTATGCTTCCTTCGCTAGCTTTTTAATGTGCAACTTTCTTTCTTCCTCTTTTCTTTTTGTGATTCTATCGGCTCAAAGAATTCTGCTTGATTTTGCTTTCGAAGAATATTGACTAAAGATGATGAGAGGACGAATATGAATTCAGCCTACCTGAAAGGGAAAGGTAAGCAGGATGGAACTCTCTTTCTCTGGTCTTGCACATTTAGTACGGAGATTGGCTAGCTTGCTGTCTAAGCCCGGGGGTAGGAGAGTAGTGCTTTTGACGAGGAAGGAGTTCAATGACTGAGACTATGCTTTTCTAAATGCAGACAGGCGGCGGGGTTGATGGCTATTATGCCTCTTCCTGCTCTTTTGACTTCTTCGATTTGTCTTCCAGCTCAAAGTTTCCAAGACTTTCATCCTATCCAGTTCAGTCAGCGAACAAGCCCGTAAGGGCTTAGCCTTAGACTGCGTCTTCAGGTACGTATATTTGTTCTTCTTTTTTTCCCGTGAGATTTTTCGGGCTTGCTAAAAACCAATCTTTAGACATAGACAAGAAAAGAAGATTTTCCATCAATCAAAAACCTTATCCGTAAATTGAGACTGTAATAATCAAGGCAATAGAAAGAAAGTCAAGCGGGTCAATATTCTTTGAACCTCTTCTTCCAATAGGAAAAAAATGGCTAAATCAGTTCCTCAAACTCCTATTCTCATTCGATAGCTGCGGATTCTCGAAGAGCAGATTCAAGAGCAGCTCCTAGTGAAGTAGTGCTATGGTCTCATCTAAAGAAGGATCCTTCAGGATCAGGCAAATATAGCAAGTGGTGAAGGGAGGCGAGGGTTGGAATCAGTACATCGTCAGTATGTGAGGGGAGAAAGGGTGTCAAGCCTGGGAGCTAGTGCAAAGATAAGCCCTAACTTCTTCCTTTCATCTCGCTTTGCTCGATTCTTATATGGATAGTTTTCTTGCAAGCAATCGATAGCCCTCTCTCTTAGTTCTGTCTTATTCAAGATCTAGTTACAGCCTCTTCTCCCCTATCCAGTTTGAGTCTTTTTTTAGCCAGTCCAAATCCAAGGATAATATCAGGAGCTGGTCCAGGCTAGGTAAATCCGGCAAAAGAGGTCCCTTCTGAATCTTCAGTTTCTCCTTTTGGAGTCTTCCTAATATATCATCAAAATAGCCGCCTATAGTTCTATTCTTGGGTCTGAAATAATCTTCCTTTTGTATCAATCAGTCCTTCCTAGCGCCTGCCCCCTTTCTTAGCCAGCAAGTACGGCTTTTCACCACAGACTTTGGACGACTGTATGAGTGGGATCACGGACAGGTTGACTTACCACTTTGAAGGGACCTTTACCTTTTTTTTTCGAAGGAAGAGAGAAGAGATCTAAGATAGGATAGCTTGCTTTTACTAATACTTGACTGGCTTCCTGGTCAAGTCAGCCGCCTCCTTTAGTTTGTCTTTCGGGCGGAGTGATCTTTTCCTCTAACTCCAAAATCAGATCAAAAAGCTGGTAGCGTAGATTCAGGCTACCCTACATCTTTATATTCTTCCCTCTGAGTTCACAGGTGTCCTTTCGTCTTTCCAAACTTTATTGAGATTGGCTTGGTACTTTGCAATCTCAACATACTGAGTTGGTTTTAGCAAGATCTTCTACCTCGTGATACATCTTCCAAGAAGCCATCTATACTTCCTTTTGGCTCCAGTCTTCAGCCTCGGACCAATACAATATGAGTTCTTTGTCACGGGCATCATATTTCTTTTCTTCCTGCCTCTATATACGGAGTAGGAGGTCCTCAGGACTCTCTGAAATCCACTGAAACTCGCTTACTCAGCCTTCTTCTTATTCCAGAACAGCCCTTCTTTCTTCTGCAACTAATGAATCTAGGTTAGCTCTCAGTTGCCCACTCCGCGGTAGTGTGATTTGACTTCTGACTGATCAGCCAATCCTTTTGAAATACCTTATTAGAAGGAAGTGGAAAGTTCCTCTTGCAAGCTTTCTCCAAGCAAGCCTGCTTACAGCAGGGTATCCCATGAAAGTAGGACAAAGCGGGAGGCATTAAGCAAAGAGCCTGATATGAGGCAACTATCTAATCCATCCCTAGTCCAATAGAAGGAAAGAAGAGTCAAAGGTTCAAAGAATATTGACAAGATCTCAAAACTTGAATGGAATTACCTTACCCTATGGCGGAGGCACCATTTCTCCTTCCGAATCGGAAGAATTGAGAACCCCCCTCTTTCCAATGCCGGATCACTTCCTTTTCTACTAAGTGATTGCTTAGGGAGATCAGTCCCCTCATTGAATGAATCAGCCATCCCCCGTCCCTCGCTTATTATAGATAGTCTCAATCA
>NC_066860.1:43077-56320 GCF_025177605.1 Cucumis melo | reverse complement strand
CTCCCTACGGTAGGCTTGAATCTGACTAGTAGGTTTGAAAGGTTCGCCTATCCAACAAGAGTGAAACTCATCTGGAGCTTGATTGACGGAGGCGGTTTGACCCATGGAAAGTTTCCGATCAAGAGACAGAGGCATAGCATACGACTCAAGAACCGCCTTAGAGAATGAATGAGGATCCCTTGGCAGGGAAGTGAAAGAAAGAAGTCTCAGATCAGTTGCGTGGCGTCCCCCGTTCTTGGTGTTGACGCCCTTGTCGCATCGGTTTCAGAAGTGCTTGATTCCAGGTCCTTCTTTCGTGAATCAGGTGGGAATTAAACTACCACGGACCGGTCGGTATCCCGTTAAGGGAAGGCAGAAGGGCTAGGTCCTTTCATCGGGCCCACTACGCGGTAAGTTGATTAAGTTGCAGTCCCCCGTCCTTGCTGTTGACGCTGTCCTTGAAGAGTCAGAGTCCGAGTTTTCTCTTAGTCTAAAAAGGAGAGAGCGGTTCACGGGTCCTTGTTCATTGAGGCGGTATGGTATTTCATTGTTTTAGGGGCGAAGTTGTGCCCATCTTCGCAAGGGAAGCGAAAGACTAATCCCTTCCGTGAGTTCGGAATCAAATAGAGATTGAGAATCTCCAAGATAGTGATAAAGAATTTCAGCCTAGGAGCCCGGACCCACCACGGGATCGGGACGTAGAAAGTCACTCGGAGGACTAGCGTACTAGGGGATGAATCATAAGGAGATCAATAGGCGGGAGATAGAAGGGCACTCAAGTAGGAGCGCTAAGTCAGAGAACCCACTCCGTCCGTCAACTCCTTACTCCGCCTTGCCCTAGGTCTCCGCTCCGTGGGTTCTTTATAATAAAGAGAAAGAGAAAAAAAGATTCTTTTTCATTGACTGATTAGCTTTCTACTTATTTATTCATTTCCAGATCGAGAAAAGAAAGAGAAGATGAAATTCTTATCGACTACTTAGCGGTTATGAAATCTTATTCTGACTAAATTAGATCTTTCTCATATCAACTTCAATAATGCACTTTCGCAGGTGCGACCGCCGCCTCAATGAACAAGGGTCAAAGAATGATCGAAGGAGTTGACAAAGATTATTATCAATATCAAGAGCGGGAGAGAAAGAGAGGGAGACTGAGATCTGAAGTATAAAAGAGATCTTCATTCTCCCACGTAGCGGTCTTCTCATCTATTATCTTTCTTTGTGAAAGGAAGGCCTCAGGAGGCAAACCTTGGTTTCTGGATCCGCTGTCTCGGCTGAAAGGGGGAAGAAGGATAGGTGGTCCGAGGGTTAGGCCCAGAAGAGGAAGCGAGAAGAAAAAAACGAGAGCCTCCGCTCTCCCCACAATATCCTTAAGGACCTCTGGGCCCTATCTATCAATATAGGATTGGAATCAAATTGATCTATCTTGGTCTCAGAATCTTATGATCAATAAGGACATAATATCTTTTAAGGGGAGAAGGCTAAAGACCAGGGCGCACTCTCTTCCCGCGTGAAAAAAAGAAAGAAATGAACAAGGCTCCGTAGGAGTTGACAAGGAAGAGCCCACGGCCATCGATAGTCGGACTGATTTATTCCACTGATTCTTATGGCGTAGAAGGCGTAGTAGGTTTAGTAAAAGAAAGCCTATCTGAATGAACCCCTTCAACCTTTTAGCTCCACAGCAAGAATCAAGCCTAGGATACCGATATACCGCAACAAGTCCAATAGAGGCATCCGTCTCGGAAGAAAAAGTCAATGGAAGTCCTCCTTCTACCTTCGGACGGGGGCAGTCCTTTCAGTTAGTCTTTCGGAAGAGAAAGAAGGCTAGGGAAGATCTCTTTAGTTGGATCATCCGTATCCCCGTCTCTGCTTCTTGACTATTCTGAAGAAGAAAGAGGAAGAGCAGAGCTATGAATCATCCTGGACTCCTAAGAAAGCGTACTAAGGGTTGATGCCCCAGTGGCAGTCTGATCTTTTTCTTGAAAGTGGAAGTGGCGTCCCAAGGCGTAAATCAAAGTCTTTGATTGGAATTCGGGAATATAGTGAAGAAGGAAGCCCACTAACCCCGTAGGGGGAAGGAGGAAGAAAGGGTAGGATGAATAGGGATCTGGTAGGGGTATGAATATCTCAACAGAGTACGGGCATTGAAGGGGGAAGAATGAAGAATAAGGAGGCCCATAGGAAAAGCGTATGCCTGCGCCTTCCAAGGAAGGAAGGAGGGGACCTAGTCGGCAGAGTAAGCTCGCCTCGTGGCATGAAGAAGATTGAGTATTCTCTTTAGCATGAGAAGGGGAGGACGCATCGGTACTATTAGACAGAGGAATTAGAAAACAAAGAGGCGCACTCACTAATTCCCCCTTTATCCATTTTTTCAGAAGTAGGCACGAATACGACCAGGTTCTCAGACGCTCGAAAGAGTTGTAAGGTTCTCAGACGCGAGACGAGAGGTATCTGAGGGAGCCGCTGAGGGAGAAGTAGCTAGCTATTATTCTGAATCTCCTTCATTCAATAATCTCATAAATGAGAAAAGATTCCCGGTGAGGACACTTCTGTCATCTTTACGAACCTGAAAGTTTCAGAGAGAGGGCAGAAAGGAAACCCCGGAACCGAAACCCCACCTCTTGAAGGTGCCCTTTCCGCCGTCGTTGGAGTTGCTTGAAAAGCTAATATTCTGACTATTTATTATGCTTCATGAGTCAAATAGCTCCGACGATAAGGATGAAATAGCAGGGACAAACTCCCCACCCAGCATAGGATGACGAAGGAGAAGGACGAGGCGCGGGTCAGAGGAGAGGGAAGCCCCTTCTCGAGCCACTTTTTCTGTTTCCGTCTACGTTGCAGAGGAAGGAATGCGAGAGAGGGAAGTAGAAAGAGACCGAGTTGGAGACAGCGTAGCGAGACCAAATAGAGGAAAAGGAAGCCCCAGTCACAGAGGAGGAAGTAGGCGCCCTAGATCTGAAACCGAGACCGAGCATACGCGGGATAGGCATCCCTTGCTCCTGAAGAAGTTGCAGTATCAGTCCTTGAATAAGTATGTTACAATCAGTAGTTCTTTCAGCCTAACCCGCCTTGAATGAGGCAGGAGGGACAAGAAGTTCCCGGCGTGGAAGGTATGGTATGATGAGTGAACGAGAAGAAAGGAAGGGAGACTTGAAAGGCACAGCCGCTCGACCTTCTTTAGATCTTGAGGCGCTTGCTATTGACTCTTTCCCTTTAAGCACGAGAAGTAGTAGTTCTTGAACTAGCTGCTTTTGTTCTGCTCTTGTGGTCAAAGGTCATTGTATCCGGCTAGACTGACCATATTGAGTCCTTTGGGTAAGCGACCCAATACTTTACGCCCCACCCAAAGTCTCTCTTTTCTCATAGTCATCAAGGGAATCAAGACCATCAAAGTCATCCCTCGTTCTAGCCCTTGTTCATCTTCATTGAGGGCGCTTTCCCCTTTTTCTTTAAGGAGAGGCTGTTAAGTGCTTGCCCCTAGCTTGATCCCTTCCACTCTGCTCTTAGAAGGAAAGCTATTAGCTTATATTATGTATGAATGAACAAAATGAATCATATATTCAGATCCCGTACGAACTCAATCGAGACGAGGATCAATGAAATATGAGATCTCAGGCCCTAACTTTCAACTCAATGAACTGGCCGAAAGATGCCCCAAAAAAACTCCTTTGCTTCTCTCTTCATCGGTTGATTTTACCGACGAGCTACGGGCCGGAACGGGGGGAATGCTATTATCTTTCATTCGATCTTTCATTCTTTCTATTATCCTTCTAAAACAGGGGGGGAAGCCACTCTTCCGAAGAGGCTAGAAGTCCGTTCGGAGAGGCTATCAGTCTATTTCAGGTATTCCGCCTCTGAAACCTTTTAGTGTGGAATTTCGCTTCGCCCCTCTCCTTACAGTCGAGTTATTTTATGGCATCTTTTCACGTCAAAAAAGGAGAAGCTCAAATTCTTATCCCGAGATCCGGCTCGCGTGATCGATGAAGGGGGGAATTGCGTGAATGAGGAGACCGGGGGGTGGACCTACCTCTCGGCGAATCCTTCTTTTCTGAGACTAGAAAGCGGTTCGGAGAAAGAAGAAAGGGGAGAAATTTCCGATAGACAATTACTTGACTGGACTGGAGGCCAGGACGAAGAATGGATCCCTTTCGGGTAAAGAGGATAGATAGGAAGATCTCTCCTTGCTGCTGAGAAAGCACTACGCCCTTCTTGCAGAAGTTTCTTAGTAGAAAGTCGGTCAGATCTGAGTTATTCATTATTCATTCTAAGGCGCGAGGCTTAAAAGGATCGATTTATTGGAACAAGGGGTCGAAAGATCTCATCTTTCTTAGTCTCAAATACTTGATCCACGTGCAAAGAAAAAGGAGGCTAAGAAGCAAGGCAATAAACCCGATGCAAAAGGAGGAGTGCGAGATGGCGCTCTAACCTAGGGCAAGGAACTGGAGTCAGGGTAAAAAAAAGGAGGCCTACGAAGGAAAAAAGCCTAGACTGATCGATCTTGTTGGAGGAAAGGCCTAGCTCAAAACCTACTATTTATTTGGAAGAAAGAAAAGGAAGGAGACAAAGACTACAGTTCCCGGTCCGTCCTAGCTTAATTAGAGGGTAGTGCGGTCTAATTAAACTACTTCTACCATCCTACGCGACTCTTAATCTACTCAAAGAAAAGGAAAGCCTATCAAAAGGAGAAGTTCTATCTATTATCGTTAATAATTGATGAAAAGGATCTTTGCCCGAAAGTGCACAGTTGTCAATCCAACTTGTCTTGCCATATCGACTAGGGGTGGACAAAGGGCAGAAATTCTAGGTTCTTTCGTCAGCCCAGAGATCGAGGTCCTGGGTGGCTGTCGGAAAACTGTCTTCGGCCTAGACCATTAACTGGAGATTGACTCGCTCGTTCTTGGTACGCTGATGAAAGCGAGGGGTGGCTCCATACCCCTACTTGTATTCAGATTGACTTTTTCAACTTTCTCTCCATACTAGGGGGAGGTGAATCAGAGCAGGGAAGCCCGTGGGGGGGGAAAGCCATGTTTTTGAACATGCCTTCCGGGGGGCCTCAAATTCTCGTATATGATATCCCGGCCTATTATCCCCATTATCTTCTAGATTCCGGCCTATTTTATGAGCTCGGGACCTATCCAAATCCAAAACAAAGGTTCAAAGCATATTTCAAGGCTACGCTACGCGGGAAAAGGTAGCTCCGCTGGATCAAAGGCCACTCCGCGGGAGGGAGAAGCCCACCATCAAAGCCACTCCGCGGTTCAAAGAAGATTGAATTCGGCTACGCGTAGCTGAAAAAGAGAAAAGAAAGGCGCAAAGAATTTGCGAATAAAGAGCCGGGCCTGTCCTTTGAAGCCTGGCCAAATCCGCAACGGCGAAGCCACCGCTACGCTGAAAGAAAGAAGAAAGTGGGTTTCAGGCTGTCCGCTCCGCTCCGTAGAAAGACAGGAGAAAGAAGGAAAAGACGATACCGATCTACGATCGAAGAAGAAGGCAAAGCCGGACGGAAGGAAGACAGGCATCCGATCCGATCTACGATCTCAGGGATTCCCCACTCGAGGCCTAAAGGCCCCTAAGTCAAGGGGAATCTCCCGGATCAGAAATCTCAGAGGGAAAGCCGATACCGATCTACGATCTACTCGGATCTACCACGAACTAAGAGAAAGCCCACTCGAGGCCGAAGACGATGAAATCTCGTCTTCTCGTCTTCTCGTCTTATTGTCTTAAGAAGGAAGACTAAGAGGAAGCCCCGGATTACGAGTCTCAAACCCCTTATAGAAAGGCGTAGGAAAGAGGAATGATAGTTAAGAAAAAGGCTACGGAAAGAGGACAACAAGGGGATAAGCCGGCCGGAAGGAAGACGATTCGGAGCATTCAATCTCGTCCGAAGGACTCAAGGATTCCTTGCCGTAGGTGGTCTTCCGAGAATCATATTAATCTTTCTTCTTTCTTTGAAAATCATCAAATTCGGAGGGAGCGCAAATGTCCCTCCGGACTACTACGTCCTACGCCTTACCGCAGGTTAAGCAAGATCAGAATCCGATCTGAATTCTTCGCCACACAACTACCGCTCCTACAGAGTCTTCCTTCCTTTCCCTAGGTTCTGACTTCTATATTATTCTTTCTTTCATGCTTTTCTTTTCTCGTGAATGAATGAAAAGAAGAAATCGGGACGCTGGACCAGAAGTTCAGGCTTATAGGGGGAATCTCGGTAAAGAGTAAGCCCCCCCCTGATCCAGATTTAGTTCTCACAGCGGTTGCTGTGGTTGAGGAAGCGCAGCGGCTCGAGGGATGAGGAAGTCCTTTCTCCAGTTGCAGAAGAGAAGAGGATGCACCCTCCGTAGCCGAGGCCTTGAAGTTCCTCCTTTTCTATCTCTATCATAGATAGGTTGATTTAGCGGAATTATCCCTTGCAGTCCACGCTGGAGCGCTTTCATGAATAAGAAGAGAAGAGTTCCCATAAGAGGAAAGCATGGGTATCGATCGAGGTGGTATGAAGCTTGACAGAGTGAACGAGAAGGGAAGAAGGAATGCCCCGAGATAAAGAAGGAAGAAGGATCATCGGATGCTCTGAGACCTTTCTCTTTCAGTTCCCGAGTCAGGCGCAGGAGAAGTGGCCTCTTCTTCCTCTTGCTGTGGAAGTGGAGGTGGAAGTTCTTGTGCCTGCTCTTGCTTTCTCTTATTCCGTAATTCTTCATCATTCACTTTTAGGATAGATCCACGCAGTGGATTAAATACTGATTTCTTCATCAGACTAATCCGTGGCCGACTAGGCGGTAGAGCACGAGAAAGAAAGGAAACTCTCCCACGAGGCGCGATCCTCCACGTAGCGGTAAAAAGATAGGCTTTGAACTGGGCCATGCCCTACTATTCCATTCCCCGACCGACCTATCTACGGAGGCTGAATCTGGGAATTCTGACTCAGCCTAGGACTGAAGGACTGATTCCCTCTGGATGGAAGTGGGCAATTAGGCCATTGATTAGTTCAAATGCACAATTTCCCACTGGGTATGGGGTGAGATGGCATTCCTGAAATCCGGCAGAAAAAAAATGCCTTTTGAGAATTCTGACGCTAAAAATCATATGGAAGCCTACTATTTGCGAAGAAAGCCTATCCTCAAAATCAAGAGAAAGCCTAGGCTCGACTGAAAGGAGAGGGAGACAGATGCAATTAGGAGAAATCAAAGTCCTTTAACTAGGAAAAAAAAGTCTTTGCACGGAGGGCTAGTCCCAAGACTTCGAAAGGATGAGGAAAGCGCGTAGTGTGGCGGATGCCCTGTCCGAACGTCTTTCATTTCCACCCTTGCTCCGCCGTTTTGCGCTTTCAGTGGGTTTGAGGGTTGACTCGAGAATCTGAACTCTAAGAAAAGTAGGGTGATTTTATTTGAGTTAATGAATTTCGAATTCAACCTATGAATTTTTGTAATCAACGACCTTGTAATCCTTAGCGAAAATGAACAAAAAGCTAGGTTTTGGGTATGGCTGGCAGCAACTTTTCATTCAAAATCTTGAATTTTTTCTCTATTTTCGTTAAATAGAAAGATGAGAAAAAGGACCATTTTGCAAGAAAAAAGACGGGAAAAGGCAATGAAAGAATCAAGCCTATCAAAGAAATGAACAGACTTTGATTATAGTTCTAGTTTTCTGGTCCGGATAAAGAGAGGAGAAAGAAAGTCTTTAGTTTCAGGCTGTCCGCTACGCTTTCGCCTCCTCTCCTTTCAGTCGAGCCGCTTTCGCTCCTTATTCAAGTTCCATTCAATATTCCCCAATTTCATAAGAAAGATTCCCGGTCCGTCCTAGCTTAATTAGAGCATCTTCTTGAAAAGGGAGAATGAAAAAGAGAAGAAGGGCATTGTCTCAGTCAATCAGTAAAGCAGCCCCTTCTACCCCTAAGAAAGATCCATTCTTTCGGGGATCTTTCCCATTAATAGAAGGAGCTTCCGGTCTCCAAAGTCTGACTCCGGTCCGGATGTGGGGTCGGCTTCAGACCGTGCCCTTTCTGCTTAGTTTACTTATGAAGGTATTAGGTTAGATTTCAGAATCAGACTGATCAAGGGTCAGACCCCTAGCCTCAAGCTGAAATCGGAACATCAAAGAAGAAGTATGAATTATATGCTTTCCCTTTATCGGGTGGGGGAATGATAATGATAAGGAGAATCAAGACAAATGGGATATGGGATATCAAAGCATTAGTATCGCCCACTACGCGATTAGACGCTGCCGAAAGGTCACTTCCAGACACTTCCTAACCGCTCCGTGGGTTTCCCATAAGATAGTAGGAGAGAGGTCGGGTAGTATGTATGGGTCACCCGACATACTCTATTTCAATTAGGTTCTGCGCAAGAAAGAGATAAGAAAAGAGCGCCCGTCTAGCCTTATCATAAAGAGAGAGCCTCACATTCTAGTCGAAGGAGTGAATATGGATAAATCAGTCCTTCGGACGGGTCTTGCCTCATAAAAGGGATGAAATGTGAGACTAGAAAAGTCAGAAATGGCAACCCCCACTTGTTGAATCCGTCCTCGTTCTTGCCCTTGCGGCTAGGCCTTCCGTGAAGTTCTGTAGGGAAAGTGCTCTTCTTTCAACCCTTCTTTCTCTAGCTCTTGTTCCCAGGTTCTTAGGCCTGACTCACCCGTCCGACTGGTCGATCGATAGCTGCTTTGCCTTGCTTTGGACATGTCCCATTTTCGACTTATAAAGTTTGTAAGGTTGGAGCAAAACTTCCCGTCAAATAAACCAAGAAAATCGTAACCCCTTCGCCCAAGAGTGGCTCTTGCTTTTCCTTCTTTCAGTGGCAGAAGTTCTTTTTCTTTTTAGAGAGAGTTGCATTTCTTCTCTCTTCTATTTTTCTTAATAATTCTTAATAAGGAATAAAAGCGAAAGACCTTTTAAGTAAGAAATAAGTGGGAGAGGGACGAAAGTGACTCGACCGAAGGGAGAGGGACGAAGTGACTCGACCGAAGGGGAGAGGGACGAGAACCTTATATATCTACTTAGAAAGAGCAGTTTTCCATCCAGTTGCTGGTCCTCGCTTTTCTTCTTGCAGGAGAGGCCTCTTGTTCCGGTTTCATAAGTTGCAGTGTCCGCCCCTCTCCCCTCTCCTTTCAGTCGAGCGGCTTTCGCCCCTTGAAGAATGATGAATATAGGGATGTTTCCGAATCAGTCATTCTACGGGAGAAGAGCCGGACCTATTAGGTGTGTTCATTTCGTTGTTGGAGTCTCGCTCACATTATCCATAGCTCTTGGTCTTGCCACCTTGGTTACGGGCTATTCATTTGATGAAAGAAGTACGATCACGTACGGATTGAAGTAGCTCGACTCTCAGATAGAGGCGTCTTGCCCCAATTCCCCATGAAATTCGAACTTCTCCTAACATACCCTTTTTGACTTCCATAAACCTGGGTTCATTCTCTTTCGCGTCAAAGAGGGGATCTCCACCCACCTGCCATACCCTTAAGGACTAGACTACTCTCCAGCGCGCACTTTCACCTTCATAGTCCCAGGCAGTGAGAGGGATGTCCCAGTGGGATGATTCAAGCACTTCGACCTTTCGAGAGGGAGAAAGTGGGTCGAGGTTTAGGATCTGAAGTAGCTCTTGCTTTCCCTGGGGAAGGTCTGAGATCGGATCCTGAATTCATTCCTGACGAAGAAGATTTCCTTGGATTCTCACCTTCCCCGCACCTTCTTTCTACAGTTCAAGGGCGTAGTGGGGCTTTCTTGCTTGGGAATGGTCAAGAGCTCAAGTACCTAATTTCATACTCAACAGCAAAAGTGAGAACCGGTCCGGGGTAGCTTAATTAGTGAAGAAGAATCACAGAAAAAATGAACTTCCAATTCCATTCAACTGCGCATTAAAGAGAGAATTTCCGATCTTCCGGTATCCTCCCTCACTAGAGGCAGAGAAGAAAAGAAGAGATTCTTTCTTCAAATACGAGATTTTTCTCTTTTGTGGAAAAAATGAAAAAAGAGAATGAAAGGACGACTTCTGCCGATGATGATGAAACTGGGAGGACTGCTTCTTACTCGGCAAGGGCAACTTCCCTCAATCACGGTTTCGGCTATTTTCAGCAAGTTAATATGGATAAAAAACATTTAGTGGATTTAACGACCTCCGGACTAGATTAAGCTACGGAGGCCCGAAGCGAAGCGACTTGTGAAGGAGCCTGAATGAACAAGGGCTCAATGCAAGATTCGTGCTTCTGCCGTAGGTTCGTTGCCGTAGGTATGACTGATTTTGAGCGCTCCAAAAACAAAGGTCCAGATGACGGAGTATTCCACTAAATAAACCTAAAGCGCCAAGCGACTGTATATAATAGAATAATCAAATTCCTACTCCTTCTTTTTGACTCCGTAGGAGCGTCCTCTTGAGATCTTATCCCGAAGGACTCTAAAAGGAGCGCAAAGAGGACGACGGACCGTCCGAAGGGACTCTAAAGGGGCGAAGCGAAGCTAAAGGAGAGGATCAAGGAAAGACCCACTACGCGGTGTAGAGGGAGAGGAGTGAAGCTGGGGAATCTGTTCTTCGATCTTGAGGCTGAAAGGCCAGGCATAGGAAGCAAAGAAAGAGGCCCAGCTAACCTTGTAAACTATGAGGTCCGGGTATCTTGAAGTAATTCTTTTCATAAGATTGATAGAAGAGAGGGATCTTTCACTGAGAGTTCGTACTCTAACTCGCTTTACCGCGAGGTGGGACTGGGACTTCTGAGCTACTTCAAACCCCTGGAAAGGAAGACCAATGAAGTAAGGAGACTCGCCCAGCGGAAGACGGAAGATGGATTCTTCAAAGGCTGACGTGATGGGCAGGCACTCCACCATTCTTGCGTAGGGGTAGATAATACCCCCAAAAAATCTCTTTTGCACTAATTCTTCATCCAGTTCTCGTTGGAGAAAGGGAGCGCCCTTGCATGGGCTCTCGTGCACTGATCGGTTCCCTTTCCCTTTTCAGTATCCCTTGAGCGGGGAACTAACTATTCTATGAGATAGTAGGACGAGACGGATTAATATATCTACTCAACGAAGAAAGAAAAGCTTCCACCTTGCACCTCTGAGATGACAGGCTGAGAATGAAGGACAACTCCCATGTGATGGTGGGTGAATGAATGAAGGACATTTCATGCCTTTCAATAGTAGCCTTCTTTTACCGCGCGAACCCGCTGGATCAGGCTATCGGTGGTTTAGGAGAGGCTGTGTATAAGGACGAACTATTCTCCCCCCGAAGTAGGAGATGATCACACTCAAGTAGCAAGACAGCCGTATTTTCTTCTTATTGATTTGACTCCTTCGATAGAATATGAGCTAACCACCCGTGAAAAAGGGACGAATACGACTGATCGATCGTCAGGATCGGGAAGAGAATCACTCTACTACTCTATTTTCTATATCTTTTGAGAGTAGAATCCCAAGGTGCGATTCCTATCATAACTCTTCGATGCAAGAACCCCACTGACTCGCCCGAAACCGCTCCTTTTATGGTCTGGTCAAGTTCGCTCCTTCTCGTTCTACAACTCACTCTGGTCGGGGTCCAGCCGGGTTCGGGGAATGAGAAAGATGAGAGTACTCAAATGCAGGTCACAACGGGATTCGATGTCAATGAATAATCAGGGCAAGTTCTCACCTCTTTTACGCCATTTCTGAGTGCGAATGTGAAATGCAATTTTTTGGGTTCCCCATATGAACTATGAGACTAGTTAGCCCGCCCAGCCTGAAAGCAGTCTCACTCAATTCTTGGTACCCGAGGAGAGGACGGAGTTTCTTGTGGAAAGATAAGTGGCTTTCTTGACAAGTGGATAAGCTGCAATTGTTAAACTCATTCATTTCCTTAATTCAATTCCCAAAACAAGTGGAATAAATCAGTCCTTCGGACAGGTCAAAACTCAAGAAGACGGACATCCATCGACCCCCGCCCCGGATCGCAGGCCCACGTAGCGCTTTGAATAGCGAGACAGAGTGACGGAGGTTGAGGGCATCGGCTGCTCGTTGTGCAATACCACATAATTGGGCTCATACAAGAGGGAAAAACTCCCAAGATTAGGCTCGTATCGTAGACGAGAAAGTCCCCAAGAGTCAGAAAGCCCAGAGGAGGGAGAGGAGTGGGGAAGAAGGGAAGTTAGTAGGGTCCCCTGAAGACAGGGGAGTCAGTCTCGGTAGTAGCTCTCTCTCACTGAAAGAGGAAGCTCCCTCGGGTCGGAACAGTCAGACAGTCAGACTTGGTTAGGGGGCAATGGGAAGAAATCGTAGGTTAGGACGGAATCAAGGTAAGATCAAGAGGAAGTGGCTGTCGCTGACGCTCTTCTTCTCATTAGAGGAAGCCTCACAAGGGTAAAGAAAGAGGAAACTGCTCTTCCTTCGGTGAGTACTCTGCTTCGGAAGTCAAATTCTCTCTTTTTTCCTACGGGAGAGGAGTGGGAAAGGAAGCTCCCGGCCCCGGAGAGGGTTCAGAGTCAGAGGAAGAAGCCTCAGAAGTAGGACTAGCCGTTGGAAGCGATAAGTCATCAGATGGAGTAGGGATCCCGAGAACGAGAAGAAAGGAAGAAAGAAAAAGCCGGATCCTCGAGCTAAGAGGTAAGAGCTGAAAGCCGATACCCTCCTACTAAATAAAGAGTCAAAGGGGACGATACCAATGCCATTCCCGGATCTCCCCTCCCGAGCGTCAGAAGGCGGGCCGGCCAAGCTACCGATTCTAAGACAAAGGAATAAGAACTAAAAAGACAGCTTATGAGCTATATACTCCTCCAGTTTTCAGACTCCTAAACTACGCGTCCTCTGGACTCTTTCTTCCATATGAACTTACGCCTAATTCATAGACAAATTCTGTATCATAAATAAGTAAGTCTTCCTCTCCTCTTTGAGTCGAGACTAACCTCTCGTCGAGCAGCGTGTTCCGACCCGTCCCTTTTGACTCCTTCATTCCTTGCCGTAGGTTTAGGCTCCGGAAACCTGAAATACTACTTCCTATCCTAGATCGGAAATGGATGGGAACATTATCATAAATAAGCTGTTCACATCTGATCTGACTGCCCTTATGTCTTGCTCGCCTACCTTTTACTTGGGCTAAGGAAATTCCCGAAAAAAAGGGCCTTATTAGCCCGAAGGAGGTCTTCCTCACTCAAATGCCGGTTGCGGCAGGTGCCGAGAGAGGATAGGATAACGGAAGCCCACATGGCAAAAAGCTGGGATACAATGATACGGCAAAAGTCATGTAGCCCTAAGGCGGGGTCCGAGGCCGGATACAGCTAATGCTATCAGGCCGGGGATATGATATCCGGTCCTAAA
>NC_066860.1:25577-40577 GCF_025177605.1 Cucumis melo | reverse complement strand
ATTAATAGTGGCTCGACCCACTACGCGGTGGGAATGAAACTACCACGGACCGGAGTGCAAGAAAGGAATGAGGAGAGGAAGCACTCCCTCCAGAATACAGGGCTTAAAGGGAAGACTTTCTTTTCTTTTGTCAGTAGCTTTATGTGGAAATCTTGATCTTTCTTTAGATTATGCTTTTGAGAAGCTTGACCTAGCCTCGCTCGAACTCAAAGCAGAAGTAGCTAAGAGGAAGGATGCAAACTCTATTCTATTTGGAAGCATGCCAAAGACTAATGAAAGAGGAAAGAGGCACCTCAAATCAAAGGAAGAGGATCAAAGTCTCGACCAGTCTTCAGTCTTCCCAAAAGAGTGGGAGAGGTCTCGGGCGCAAAGAGGTCTCTTTCGGCAGTTTCATCCCTTTCAGTTGCTGAGTCAGTTCTTCTTGAAGAAAAAGCAGGAGAAAACCCACGTAGCGGAAGGTTCGCAGGGAGACAAGACTACAGTTCCCGGTCCGTCCTAGCTTAATTAGAGGGTAGTGCTTTCTTGATTATCCCGCGTAGTGGGACGCCATAACAATCTAGTTCCATAAACGAGTCCCATAACAAGGCTCAAAGAATTGGAGAGGAAGGAAAGCCTAGGAATCAACTATCGGAAGAAAGCCTACCATAAATCAGTCCCGCAACAAGGCTATATTCCATAAATCAGTCGGGATATAGAGGGAGTCAAATCGTTCTTGATCACTAGTTGGGCTAAACCAACCGGTGGGTCCTTGCTTGAGCAGATCCCAAGCCGAGTGAGTCAATGCTTGAGCTTAACCTATGGTGGGGACCGTAGGCAAAATCCTTCCGTTTTTGAGTCCGGGTACGATTTGCACTCGTAGCGCATATCAGATCGGAAACCAGGTCGGAGAAGACTGATCTACGGGAGAGTTACCCAGCTTGACCATAAATCAGGTTCAGGAGTGTCAGAGTGCGAGCTTCCGTCAAGGCCAGGCCAGACCAGTCAGCTCATCTTGCTAAGGATGTTGACACTGAGGCGAGGCGAAGATTAATTGAGTGAGAACGATAGGGAGAGGGACTAAGAAGTTCAGTAAGTAAAGACAATTCATCTTTGGGGGATAAATTCCCCTTCCTTCCCTGGAAGAGTTACGAGTTTTGACTTTCTTTAGCTGATGATCTTCTCTATTAAGAATGAGACAGAACCGGCTAGGCGCCCCCACCCAGGAGCTCAGTTCTTCCGTAATTGAATAAGTACGGGTCGGTCCTGCGAGACAGACAGTTTCATGAGATCTTTCGGAATCTCCGTCAGAGTTCAAAGCAAGGGAATAATCAGACTTGGTTAGGGGCTAAGCTGTGCTTGACCTAGTTTCAGCCGCTCCCCTTCCCACTCCGCCGTGCTATCCCAGAAGTGATGTTTCCGAAGCAAGAAAGGTCAGAGACTACTTCTAGATCTGTTGAAGGATCCCTTTCATAGGCAGAGGGAATTAAACTACCACGGACCGGTTATCAGGCTAATATCAGGATAGGATGTGAACGATAAAGATAAAGCAATGAACTCATTAAAGAAAGAGAGAAATCAGACTGAGAGTTTCATTCTCAATTCAAAACAACTAGAAAGAAATCAAGATCAAGCCTATCAAAAAGCATGAAAGAAGAGAAAGTAGTCATAAGTTCAGATCTCTCTTCATTCTCTCTTGATCTCTCTTCTTAGCAGCTCTTCTTCCCTTGTTCATTGATCGTTCATATCCTCTTATTAGTTAGGAAGGCTTGAGTTTACGAACGCATCAAAATAGAAGCTTGCTTTTGACTTTCTCCAAAATAATTATTTTATATGGCTCCCAAGATCGGGCTAAAAGAGGAGATCCCGAACTTGAAGAAAGAGGGACTCGAGACCTAGTTTAGTGAGCACTCTGCCTTTGTTGGAGAAGAAGACGCCCACTGCGCGGTGCTGTCTTCTTCGATTGGATCGATGAGCGCCTCTCATTCAAGGCCTCTTTCTTCTTCATTGTCTTTGACTCCCAACTGTGAGAACAAAAGACTATTGACGTGCAAACTCAACCATGGGGTGGATGCAAACCCCTTACATCCTCCATTAGGACAGGAAAAGATCCACAAGGAATCTGACTGACGTCTGAAAGGTCACACCCATAGCTAAGGGGGTTAGGCTAGACGACCCACCGGATTGACTGACGGGGCATTGTGACTGATCCACGCACGCACGCAGATCTTTCTTTCCCTTTCCTCAGAGGCAGTTCAGGCTCGATCTAGGATTCTTGCATCCGTTGATGAATAAGTTCTTTATGTCGTTGAAGTGGTTGCTGCCTCAGCAGCTATTGACCATTCCCAAGTCAAATATCAAGGCTGAAAACTGGATTGATTACTTCCCAACTACGGATCCCGAACTTAGAGGGACGCCTGCCTCATTAGCGGACTCATGAGAAGTTGAGGACTCAGAATAGAGAAGTAGCTCTAGGAGAAAGGAATTCCAGGTCCTATGGTCGCTATCACTCATATGGATCCGAACTAAAAAGGAGTGGGAGAAGACTCCCTATCCTTGCCTTCCTCCTCAGCTTCTACACCAGATGGCGGATGGTCCTACTTCCATAGAGCATTCCTTCAGCCTAAGTGGGGGGGGCTTCCTTCCCTCCACCAAGGGTTCTTCTTCCTTCTTTTTTCAGCCTTTACCGCTACGTGGGCGCCGATGCATGCGTGGGGACGGCCTCTTTATGGGCTTCTGCCGATGGCTTGGGTCGATCCTCTTGTCGTGGAGTTGAGTTTGCACGTGAAGATAAGACAGCCGGCTCGTCCTCAGGACGTAGAAGGATAGGAGGATAGGTTCCCCACGGAGCGGCCACGGGGCGGTAGGTTCTGTGGAGTATCTTTATCTTACCTTTTTAGGCTTTGTAGGTTCAGATAAGATATAAGGAAGAATATCGGGCGAAGGCAAAGATATAATAAGATAAGAGTCCTCTCGTCTGATTCCTTTTCTCTTTTCTTCAGTAGGCTCCCTCTCGTCTGACCTTGATTCTCTCTCATTCTTTTCTTCTTTTTCTTCTCTTTAATTAATTAATATGGATTTCTTTCGTTGCACTCCTAAGCTTTGAATTTTGAAGCATTTTTCAAGATTTTCGTAAGCGTCTTGTTTCGGAAAATAGATAGATAGATAGGAAAAAGGAGAAGAGAGATCTCTTCGACGCTACCGCCGGCCAAAAAGGGAAAGATTCCATTTATTGGAATTTCTAATTTCAGCATTCCTTGACTTGAAAGATTCCTTGACTTGCTAGAGAAAAAACTCTAGAAGATGTTTTGAGAAACTAGGAGAAATCCAAAAGGGCAAGCAAGAAAAGAAGCTGTGCTCAGGAGTTCAGGAGGAAAAGAACCAAGGTGATGAAGATAAGAAGATATATCCTTATTACCCTCTCCAAAAGCGAGACAGGAGAAAGAAATAACATAGAGCCCGAAGAGATAAGTTCTCGAATACAAGGACTCTTTCGGTGTACGGCTATAGTAATCGCACAAGAGAAGGACCAAGATGGGGAAAGACACCAAGACATAGCTGTTTTGAACGAAAATGCTCATAGAAAAAGCGCAAGAAAAAAGATAAGGGAAATCTTTCCAGAATGGCAAGGGAGACAATGCAAGGTCTCCTTTCACAAGGCATGGAATACCATTTGTACATATATCACAAAAGAAGACAAGGAACCCTTTGTCTGGGGAAGCTTTTCTAGAAGTCAAATTCTCCAGCAAGCAAGAGCCCGGCAAAACCACAAAGGAATCCCGGCCGAAAAGGAGGAAAAGACGAAAAGAATTTTAGAAAAATTGGGCGAATGTGAAGAATTCTTTAAATTCAGACAGGACCCTGAAATGGCGAGCCAACTACTTAATAAATATAACTCTATTAAAAGCCTTTGGGAAGACGAAGAGCGTGAAAAAAGAAGAAAAATATCCCCCATGGAAATCCTTATGAATTTTTTAGACAAAAAAGGGTGGCCCAAGGAATATCTGCCGGAGGAACTACGGGAAAAGTCTTTCTTCCTCGACTGGGTCGCCGTCAACCTACTCTTCGAAAGGCGCCTGAAAACAAGACAACTTTTTCTTTATGGAAAACCAAATTCGCAAAAGAGCCTCTTTATTAGCTTACTCAAAAGAATAGGACTCAGAGTATATTCCGTCGGACACAGAAAAAACTCTTTCTCCGGCGCGAATGACTTCTTTGATTTATGGGTTTTCGATGAATGAATGGATGAATCCAATAAATACGAAAGTGAGCAAGGAATAAACCCAAAGACCGTCCTAACCCTGCTCGACGGACAAGAAAGCAGACTTGATGCCAAATATGAGAAGACACTAATTAAGAAAGAAAATGTCCCTATAGTATTAATGGGAAACAAACTACCCCAGGAAATCCGAAAGTCGGGAAGCCCTCTCGCCAATAGAGTAATTCCACTCCACTTTAAAACATACATTGAAGACCTCGATGAAGGAAGAATTGCCGCTACCTTATATGCAGCTATGTGCTTGCGGGCCGCCCACTATGCTGAAGTAGGGAAACCGGATCCAATACTGAGATAGAACTCCCTCAAAGTTGTCGAGAAAGCGGTGACTTCCAAGCAAGTAGAATCCTGACTCTTTCTTGAAGGACTTGAAGACAAAGCACTGATACTCGTAAAGAAGAGAAAAAACATAAAGAGCAAAAACAAGGATAAAAGTCAATGGCCGATCCAAGTAGTAATAGTGCCTATTACTGCCTTAAAAGGAAGAAAAATGAATTTACTTAAGTTCGCTATAATTCCGATTTCTAAATATATGGGAAAAAAGATACAAGACGAACCTGACGCACCTGGGGTCTTCAGAACCTTCTTCGAAGGCGAACCAGAATATGCTATTTGGCCCATAGTATTACGAAGGCAGCAAGGCAAAGGAGAAGACCTCTCTTTAATTCTCGATCTACACACGGAAAAGTTTTTTCACGCCGCCAACCCGCCTTTTATTCATTTCCAGAGCTAGTAAAGCAGGCAGAAGCCTCAAATAAAGAGATATTGGGAGAGCTTTTTATGGGATTACCGCAGGAACATGACCCTAAAGAGGAATGAGAAAGAGATTGAATAGAGGAATGAGAAAGAGATTTTTTTTGATAGCCCTTGGTACCGATCCTCCGACCTTGGTACCGATCTTCCGACCTTGGTTTTCGCAACATAGGTACCTAATTTGATAGGTTTCACAAACTTTGATAGAGTGAAATCTCTCAAAAAGGAACCGTAGGAACCGATCCTCCGACGGTCCTCCATATTACTCGAGTTATTTCATAACCTCCGGACCTGTGGAACTCAATCTTCTTATGGGACGGGAAGGAATTCAGAAGCTGGGTGCGCCGGCCGGAGTTCCACCTTATTTATGGGGGCCCCCTTCCTAAAGCATTTTCTCTCGTACCAGTGAGCCTAGGGCGAGATCTGCACCTAAAGTACACATCGGTGTTCAGAACATGGGGATTTCTTTGAGTGAATTGACTGTTCTCATTCGTCTTTGTTTCAGATCGGGAATCATAAAAAGGGATCAGACTGAATTCCTTTCTTCTTTCTCTATTTATTTACTGACAGGCTATCGGGATCGATCGAGACCAGTTCGGGGCAAGGGAAAAGACAGAATCAATCGGGGGGGGTTGGTGCATTCACTGAAGCAGCCGAAGAAAGCGCATCCTTAGTCAGGATGGACGGTATTTCATTGGATTCCCCTATCCCTACGAGCTTCTTTTTTTGATTATTCGTTTCGGTCTTCATAGGGCAGAAAGAAGAGGAATCATAGAAAGACGTATTCTCTCCGAAGCCTCACAAGATCCTGGCACTCATTCATCCCCCCTATCTTTGATGGCGGAGTTCATATGGATTTCAGAGTCCGACTATCCACTTAGGAGTCAGCAGGATCAGATCTAGATCTCTCTCTGGTAAGGCCTATTGCGTGGTTCTTCATTGATTTACGTAAATAGTTGGGCATTTCCCATAGCTTGAGTCCCCGCATAGTCCGCTAGATCGCTTTCAGAAGTACGAGAATCAAGAATTGGTCCGAAGCGGAAGGTCTTCTTTCGGCTTCAAGGGCCCTGAAATTAGGGGATTGGCTTTTCTCTTCTTTCAGCTGTAGAATTGTCTTAGTAGATCAATAGGTCAGAAAGATCGTCATCTCGTCTCACGCCAAGGCGCTTATAGCGTGGAACGGGTACTGGGTTAGGAGAGAATGAGATTGAACTAGAGTTCTTGGGTTCTTTAGTGCACAGGGAACAAGGTTTTGGTTAGGCCTAGTGGTTAGGCATAGCTGTGGTTACAGGGTTCGGGGTAGGTGGGTACGGCTGTCCTTCGGTCCCAATCCTCTCTCTCATTCTATTCTGATTCTCATGAAAGAAGTTCAAAAAATCGAATCTTTCTTTTTTGCACTCCCTCCGTTAGGCGCAAAGAATTTGCGAAGGACTCCTTTTCTCTTCTTAGATAAATGCGCTTCTCAAATTCTTCTCAACTCCTACTCCGCCTTTATCCTTTGATTCTCTTTATCTAAGAAAGCTGAAATCTCGTGAATGGATGAGGACTGAATTCAAAGTTCAAATAGGAGGAAGCCGGAGAGGAATGCTCTGGAGTCCGCAATAATCAGCCTACTAAAGGCTTTCGGTGATTCATTCATGGTGGATAAGGATCGGTTTTCATATGCTTAAGACAATGGTTGAATACAAAGAACCTCGTTCATGAGCTACTTACGGGTCGCGATAAGGGATACCATTTTCTCATTCAAGAGCGGACACAAGAGCCGAAACTCTATAAAGAGATGAGGCAACTTCAACGGCAGCAGATCGAATCGAAGGAACCTCTCTGAGTTTAGCTCGAACCCCGCGTAAGGATCTTCCCACTTTCATCCGGACAGGTCCGAAGTGGAATATGAATATGTCCTTATCAATGAGACCACAGGTGAATATGGATAGTCCTTCGGACTCCTTCGGCTAAAAAATCAGTCAATGAACAAGGCGCAAAGAATTTGCGAATAAAGAGAAGCGACTGGAAGGTGCGAAGCAGCTCGACTAAGAAGGAGAGGCTCAAAGAATTTGAGAATTCCACTAACCCCGTAGTTAGGAGTATTAAGACCGGAGGACGCATTCATTCCACTGAAACTTCTTCTTCTCTTCCCTGAATCCCATTTCAGGATATAAGAAGATGGATCTTAACGATATAAGAAGATGCAAAGGATATCATCCCTATTTTCTCATCTATGAATTTCTCGTATCTCTCTTTTCATCTCGTATTAGATAGTTGCTGCTCGACCACATAATATCTAAAGATAGGCTTTCTTCTAAATAGTGGGTTTGAACTCCGTTGAGACCCCCACGCTTTTGAATTACTCAATCAACTCTTAAGGAAGAAAGGTCAGAGACAGAGGAAGAATGGAGATTCAGAGGCATCCCTTTCTCTTTCATCCGTACAAAAAGAAGAAGCTTGGGAACGAAGTAGTTGGGGAAGTCCTATCTTCGGTCTGAATATCTATCCCCCTTATTACGGGGAAGAGGTCTCGATAGGGGCAGAGTCATCCGTCAGGGAAGAGTCTGAAGGCTAAAGTAGCTTTTCGAAGAAGTTAGAAGGCTCCGAAGCAAAGAAGCGGAGCGGAGGAGGTAGAAGTAGTTTAATTATGAGTGGAAAAACAAAGGCGCAAAGAATGATCGAGGGGAAAGAGATGAATATGGATATAAATCAGTCAAGAGGACGGGTCAAGACCAATGAACAAAGGTTAGGACTCATGAAATGGAATATGAACCTGTGGATCAAATCAGTTCCATTCACAAGTCCCGCAACAAGAGATGAATATGGTAGAATGAACAAGTCCTTCGCAAATTCTTTGGTCCTAACTCATATTGCATTCAGCCTCTCCTGACAGTCGAGCCGCTTCCGCTCCTTCTAAAGAATCAATGAACAAAGGTTTCAGGCTGTCCGCTACGCTCCGCTAGGCTTCCGCTCCTGAGAAAGAAATGAAGAAGGTCGTAATTGAGCGATTCAATCTTCTTTTTTCCTTGTTCATTGAGGCGGTTCTTTAAGCAGTTTCCGTTGGATAAGTAGCAGCTTTTGCAATTAAACTACCACGGACCGGTGGTAAGAGACTGCTGAGTCAGCGATACCGCGTAGTGCTTTCTTTATTTGAGGAATGAGACCGCGGAGGAGGAGTCTTATTCCACTAAAAGACTCAAGAGGGAGACTATTAGTTTGCGCGAACTCTTAATCGGGCACATCAAGAGAGGAAGCCGTATCATCATGAGTAACTCAAAGATTGACTTGGACGCCCCGAATCTCACTGAATATCCTATCTTTGAATTATAGATAAAGAGAAGTATGATCTCTTACCGAAGCGAGGATAAGGCCCCCCATCTGCTGCAAAACCGGCATCCAGGGAAAAAGGCATTCAGTCAAACCCCCGTATTAACAAATTGAAAGGAAGAAAGATCAAGCCTAGAGGTCAAATTCATGATAGCGGATCGGAAAAACCTGTATGAGTTTCCAGGACCTGTCTTTCGGCAGACACTCGACCGGACGGAGAAGTACCATTATGTTAAGTAGCCTTTCTTGTCCCAGCAGTCGCAGCTTCTTTCTCTCGCAGGTCTTGCAAAGCGTAGATTCTGAATATCCTCACTCTATGAGAGAATTCCCCAATTCGAATACTTGACAAAAGACCTTATGCGGAGCTTCAAAAACGGTAAGTGGCCGTCGGCCTTTCAAACTCTCTTTCCTATCCGTAGGCAATCAAATACAGAGATTTGACTCGTCCGAAGGCCTTTGAGTTCCATCTTTGAGTGGAAAAACAAAGGTCCAGATGAGGGCTCGACTGAAAGGAGAGAAGCGACTGAAAGTTCGCCTTTTATCAGGCCTAATTAAGCTACGTAGGACGAGTCAGAAATCCATATCAAATCTTCAAGGTGCGAAGGTACTCGTAGTTTCAGATATAGGAGAGGATCAATGTAATATGAGAGTAGGGGCAAAGAATTTGCGAAGGAGAGGAGTGCAAAAAGGAATCATGAAACTAGGAGAAATCAGTCCTTCGCATCTAGACCTCTTATAATTCTACGGGGGTGAACATGCATTCTTTTATCTACAGTAGACGGTTTTCTAATCAAGTAAGTAAGGAAGCGGAATCATCAACTTCGGAGTAGTGGCTCGGCTAGAGGAAGAAGCCTACGCCTATGCACTACCGAAGAATAGACCTGATAGAATCAATCGATTGCATAAGATATGCCACAAAAGCACTGACTGGTCTTTCCAAACGGAAGAGCATAAAGAAAAAGAAATCAGTCGTCGCGAGCCCTACCTTTGAAGCTTCAACACAGTCCTTAGTATTAGTAGCTCGTTGCTAGAACTGATCTTTGGCTCGCCCCTATCTCGTCAGGGGCTTACTCACTTCACTCGCTCTTGTTCAGTAGCGCTTTCTTCTTTAGATAGCAAGCAGCACGAGAGCTCTTCACTTTCATTCAGGTCTTTAGTTCCAGTCGAATCACGAGCTTTGCTCGACACTGCTAGCGAAGCTCTACGACAGAGCATTTCCATTATTTCGAAAGTGGAAAAACTGCTCTCTCTCTTTCCGGCTTAGCCTACCGCCTCAATGAACAAGGGCTTCTATGGGCTTCTATCCCCCTGGTCGTATTCAAAGGATCTCTCAAGACCTTCTTCTGGCATCACAGCCTATTCTATCCTCCTCAACCTCTTCCTACTGAGGGGTTCAATCCATTGCCAACTACCCTCTCCCACTGACTCCCATAAAGTAGCTTGCTCTCTCTCACCACTGTCGAGTCGGGCTTCAAGGAAGCTTCGCTGTCTTTGCTTTCGCGAACTTGACTTATTGTTCTTGTTCTGCAATAGATCTTTCATCAAATGGAATTGCTAGTTCATTCTCTCAGCCGAGGAGAGTTCTTTACCGTTCACCTGCTATTCCTTCTTATTGATGCTTAGTAAAGTCAAGCTCCATCTCCTTTTTTGACATCCTCCAGAAGAAAGGCTATCTATTTCATTCTGCATTTTCTCTTCTTCAGTCTGAAGTGAGAATTCCATTCGATATAAGGCGAGCCAATAGATAGGTAGGTTGCATAGTCTATAAGAGTTCCATTTATCTTACCCAGCCTCTTAGCTGCCTTTTCAAAGTATCCCTTTCAGATACCTTTGGCCTAGGCCGGAGACCATTGGGAAGGAAAGATATTGGTTGGGAGGGGGCGGATTCCATTCTTCTTCTGGTCCAATTCCATCTGCTTGCTCACACTCTCATCTTTTTTTTCATTCAGTTTAATAGGGATAAGGACTTTCCTTAATCCAGGGGGAGTTCCCTGTAAGCTTCTTCACTATATGGAGATGAAGATGGAGAGAAATCAAACTATTGACAGTGTAGGAGTATCTGATAGGGGCATGAAAGACCCCACGGAGCGGGGAGAAAGGCTTAGCCTAAGGTGATTGATAGCGGGTATTTCTCTTTTTCCTAGGAATTTCTCTCTTTCTAGTCGTCGAGGATTTGCCTTCGCTTTTTTCGTCTCAGTAGTCCTCTCCCTCGGTAAACTCGGTCTATTGCATAACCTCTCCCAGTCCTTCAACTATCATCCTTCAGCCCTTGTAGGTAGCAATCTGAATAGCAGTAGTTCATAATGCCATGTAAAGATATTCTCACTCCCAAGTCAAGCCAGCAGGTTCTCGGGCAAGCGCATACATTCAGTGACCTTTTTTGGTGGAGATCTTGACCTCTTCCACATTTTGCAGCGGAGGCAGAATTGGATTCAAGCACTTCTGTCTTCTCTGGCACAAGGATCCGACCTTGTGAAAAAAGCATTCCAGCCCCGCCAGACACAAAGAAGTCAGTGGTCAGATTACATTATTTCTTCAAAAGAGCCGCTGTCCTATCCGCAGAATACCAAAGGGTTAGTCATAGCTAAGGGCGAGACAGATAAGACGGATAGAATTTTTGCAGTTCTAATTGAAAGAAGAAAAGAATGAGAAATGGCATGAGAAAAGAAAGCGAAAACCCACTTCAGTCTTGAACATCTTAACCGAGGGGACATGGTCAGGCCAATGGAGAGGTTCAAATCCTTCCGTCCCAGGATGATAGGTTGCTCAAGCTGCTTTAGCTACTAAAGCGAGAGATGGAAGACCGAACTACGAAGATAGGAAGGAGAGGTTTGAATAGGTTTTGAGTCTCGACACAATATGCTAACCAGACGAATAAATAAGTACTCAAAGCATCCTTGAGTATAAGATGGTCCACACAGTGGAATAGGTCTTGTGAGTGAGTCCACGCTTTCCTTCCATTCAATCAAGTAAAGAAAGTGGAACTGAAGAGTGCAAATCAAGTGTATGCATGAGATTGAAACCCTGGGTGAAGAGTCCATTGGTCCTTAACCAAATCTGAGGTCGAAGTAGAGGAAAGGAGTGCAAGTAGAACGAGATAGAAATCAATGATTTAGTAGGCCTTCTTGCTTTTCTTTCAGCCTCTTCTTCTTGATTTATGGATAGTTCTTGCTGCAGATCGAACGAGGATATGAAGCAGCCTTTCCCCCCAATAAGGACGGAGTCAACTCATCCTGGCTATTAACCTTTCCCTAGTGGAATATGAACCATAAATACGTGGGAACCGGTCCGTGGTAGCTTAATTAGTCGAGGTCAAATCCCCCAATGCATGCGAAACTGCACTTTCAAGAATGAAAGACGAAGGTTATAGGAGTCTGTGCGCTCCTCTTAAGTCGCTTGGCTTCGCCCCTTTTCTCCACTCTTTGCCTAGTGCTGGATGGAAGAAGGGAAGGGAGAATGCACCCAGTAGGTGGTAGCCAGACAAGATTCTTTAGTCAAAGAAGGAATCAAGCAATCCGTACCAAGAAGACCTTCAGGCACGAGGTCTAAGCGCACCGACCTTGAAGTGGGGGGGTCCCTTTGTTCATTGAGGAGGCGGTTTGGGTTCATTCTCAGTCAAAGACGCACACTTTCAGACATCAAGGAAATGAAGCAGAATTCAATAACGTAGTTCATTCATTCGCCTCGTGGAATTGAGTATGAGAGAATTTCCGTTTCAGAAGTTCTTTTAAGTGGACGTTGTTGAAGACCGTTGCAAAGCTCCTGCTTTTTTTTGCAGCCTCATCTCTTGCCTCATGACTGGCCTAATGCCTTCTTTCTCTTTATTTATTGACTCCCAACGTGGACAAGAACTCTGATGACCTACGGATTCAAACCCAGCGCTTCGTCAACTCAATGAACAAGGGCTTGATCTTTTTCATTTTCAGAGGGGGACGTGATACGATTCGCTAATTCAGACCGGACGAGGCGCTCGACTCGGGTCAAGGAAGAAGCTATCTCAAGCTGAATCTAAGGACACATAAAGAAGAGGTTAGGGTCGTCATCAATCAGTCTTCGCCTTTCAAAATCTAATCTTCTCAACTCCTCTCCTATATTTCAAACTACGAGTACCTTCGCTCCTCTCCTTCCTAACCTCAGTCGAGTACCTTCGCTCCTCTCCTATATTTTTTTCTACGAGTACCTTCGCTCTGAACCTTCCTAACCTCAGTCGAGTACCTTCGCTCCTCGCCTTTCAGTCGAGCCTGTCCTTCGTAGCTTTATTCTGCTTCGCACCTTGAAGGTGAATATGGATTTCTGACTCCTTCTACGCAAATTCTTTGCGCCTTTGTTTTTGCTTTGAGCCTCCTACGGAGCGGTCCAAAATATATGCCCCATAAACAAAACATAAGAGAGAAAGTTGGAGAGAAAAGAAAGGGAAGGATTACTAGTCAGAGGAAAGCCTACCATAAATCAGTCCGCCTTGATTTTAGGGGGTTTTCCTCTTGGTCGAGAAGACGACCATTGATTTCTACCCAGCCCTCTTCTTCTTTGCGTACTTCTTCCCTGGTCCCCTGGACCCTACTAAGAAATAAATAGAGTTTGAATGCTGACGTAAGGCGGAATCAAGTTCATGGAAGAAGAAAGCCTAGGTAGCTTTTGCTATCTTTTTTTCGTGAAATATCTTTTCTACTTTTGACCGCCTCAATGAACAAGGGCTGGGCCTAGCCCTCGTACTCTGACTCAGCAGCCACTGAAAGAGCGAGAAACTTGAACTACTTCTCATGCCTATACCAGCGGCCCCTACCGCGGAGTGGGACAGATTTCCTAGCTGTGAGCGCACTTCCAATTGTTGTCGTTGGTCTCGTGCGATCCTGGTCTCTCCTCATCCCCCCATTGATTCTCTTCATCCTTTCTTCGATTCAAGAACTCAAGAAAGACCTTGAAAGAGAGGACTTTAGCGGCCTCTTCTGAGACCTCACCTCTTCTGCGCCGTATCAACTCTTCCTGCCTTTTAGGTGCGATGTCGAGTTACGGAAAGAGAACTAAATGGGCAGGGATCTTACTGGACTCTGTCTTTTGCCTATTTCCGATTCAAGTGAGATTCCCTTTCAGGTATGCTCCCCCACTCCAACTGGGTCGGTTACCCTGTCCCCAACTCTGTCTCGCTGAGAACGCTCGAGGCTAGAACGTTATGGAGCTCCACCTACAAGACTCTTTCTTAATAAATCAAGGCTCCGTAGGAGTTGAGAGATCGCGGAGACTCTTATTCTTTGCACAGGGATCATCAATCGCCATAATGACCAGAGCAAGCCAAAGCCAGGCCAACCTACGCCTTTTCCTCACCCTCACTCTCACGACTTGGATTCGAACCAATCAAGCTACTTGCCCTTTAGTAGATCGTGAGTGGTTCTGTCGTCCTCCTCATTATAGTCCTCCTAAAATCTAGAGCATTTCGTCGGAATACATCCTGTCTTTTCACCGCTCCGTGGGTAGTCCTATGCATAGTCAGTACTATAGCCCCAATCATGGCTACTAATAAAATCAGACTAGAAAGCAAAAACCAGACGGAATAGTAGGTATAAAGTAAATTGCCCAATGTTTCCAATTAGTCCAACTTCGTACCTTTCCGGCATAAACCGTATATCTAAGAGAGGTCGTATTTCTTTGGGTTGGTAGTAATGGAATGCTTTCATTATCCAAATGAAGAAGATTTCCCACCAAAAGATCAGTCCAATAATACCACTCACAGGTAAATAGCGCAAGACTTCTTCGTGAATCTCCGCTATTTGAATATGGAACATCATAACAACGAATAGGAATGAAACGGCTATAGCTCCTATATGAACTACTGGGAAGATCATAGCGAAGAAGTCGAGACCTAACAAAAGAAGTAAACCTGAAGTGTTGCGAAAGACTGGGATGGGAAACAAAACGGAATGTACCGGATTTTTAGCACGTACAACCATCAAACCAGAGACCAAAGCTGGGCTCGACAAAACGGAAAGTATCATGGTACCTCGTCCTTCCCTGAAATGGAACAAACATGCTGGAGCAAGAACTAGCATGAAAGTCGATCTATTACGACCAGCGCGGTTGTTCGTATTTCATTTTCTTCTTCCAAGTCAAGCCCTTCTTAGCTTAGAAAGCACTCGCTGAGTTACTTACGGAATCTCAAATCTCTCTCGACGCCGAGAATTTGTGATGTTTCCAGGGGTCGATCAGAGGTTCGGCTTGCTTCTCCCCCACCTTTTAGCCTTCTGGGCCCCGAAAGAAAAAAGAAAGAAGAGAAATTCTTCTCAAATTCTTCTCAACTCATCTGGAGCTTTATTTTATCCTTTCAGTCGAGACCTCAGTCGTCAGAAATCCATATTAACCTCTTCCATTCTGAGTTGCACTCCTACCTAATAAGGATAAGGACCCGCAAATTCTTTGCGCCTAACCGCTCCTCTCCTTCTTAGTCGAGCTGCTTCGCTCCATTTCAAACGTAGAGTACCTTCGCTCTGAACCTATATTTCAAACTACGAGCTGCTTCGCTCTGAACCTATATCTGAAACTACGAGTACCTTCGCTCTATTTCAAACTACGAGTACCTTCGCACCCTATTGTTTTGAGTCGCCCTTGTTCATTCAGGCTCCTAATCAAGGGATAAGGACTTCGCTTTCAACTCCTAAACGGAGCCTCTCCTTCCTAACCTCAGTCGAGTT
>NC_066860.1:0-22500 GCF_025177605.1 Cucumis melo | reverse complement strand
ATAAGAGCAGACGGAAGAAAAAGATCTTTTTTATCTAAAGAGGTTTCAGAAGAGGAAGGTGAAAGAAGAAGACAAGGTTCGTGAATATGGTAGATTTGTGAATATGGAAACTAATTAAGCTAGTCCTCACTGCTTGAATTTCAAAGGTCCAGGTGACTAGTCTTTTAGTGGAATGATCGAAGCGACTCAAATCCTTTGAGCCTCTTTGATCCACTAAGTCAAAGATGGAGCGCAAGGCGGAGTAGGAGCAAAGAATTTGCGACTGAAAGGTGCGAAGGTACTCGTAGTTTCAGATATAGGAGAGGCTCGACTGAAAGGCGAGGCGCAAAGAATTTGTGGGTCCTTATCCTTGAAATTTGAAGGAGTGCAACTCAGAATGGAACTCAAAGAATAGGAGTGCGAGAGAAAGAAGAAAAAAATGATAGTCAATTTGGACTGTAAAGGAGTGCTAAGAGGAGAAGGTGAGGATGATTGATCTTTCCGAATTTCATCTTCAAATGCTAACTTCTCTTTATCTACCTTTCACATGATTCCAGATATCTCATTTTCAGTGAAGGTGATTCAACCTGTGGAAGAAAGGTCAGACGGAGGACTCAAAAGTCTGCAATAAGAAAGGAATCCGACTTCGTCGAATAATCAGCCATGAGAGGTCTCCTTCTACGCCGGTCAAAATGGGATGATGAGAACAAAGAATTGAAGAAAGATTCCCGCTCCAGAAAGAATCCCATATTCAGATAATGGGTTTCTCTCCTTTCAGTCGAGACCTTGTTCATTGAAGTGAATAAAGAAAGTCAGTGAATAAAGACTTTTCTCAAGTTCAGAAGTGAATGGAAAGTCCCTCTTTCAGCTTGTTCACCATCGCTTTCTACTAACAGCAAGAAGCCAGAGAAGACGAACCTACTAAAACCTACTTACCGTTTTTGCTTTCTTTATTTGATGTCATTTGCTTTCTTTATTTGATGTCAAAAGAACCCATCTCACAAGACAATCGGGGCGAGCTCTCTGACCTTCTTTCGGAGCTCAGCTCTTTTACCCAATACTGAAATTCAATCCTCTCCTCTACCCTCACAAGGCAGTTCTCCCTCTGGTTTAGGCCAGTTGTGGAAGTTGGGGTTTCAAGGGCTTGCTCTTGATTCAGTGGTTTCATGCTTCATCCGCTTTGCTATTTCTTTTCTCTCGTAGAATGAATGAACGAGGAGTAGGATGAAATAAGGGATTCATCAATCAGTATTAGTTATGGGACAAGGACAGAGGCTAGGGACTCCCCACCAAGAGGATCAAGGAAAGCTCTACCAATCATACGCATCGGCAGTCAATGCCCACTACGGAGCGGGTTTGAGTGGTCTGGTCCTACGTCCCTCCTTCGGACTTTTTTGAGTGGTTTTTCGCAAATTCTTTGCTCCTAGCTAGGTGCTCGTAGTTTCAGATATAGGAGAGGGTCAAAGAATTTGAGGCGAAACGACTTCATTATTGAAGGAGCCCTTTATTTTCAGAAATAGCTCTCCAAATAATAAGGTTCGAAGAAACTCGACTGTAAGGAGAGGAGAGGGTCAAAGATGAATAAAGAAAGCGAAACGACTTCATTATTGAAGGAGTGCATTATGAAATAGCTCTCCAAATAATAAGGTTCGAAGAAACTCGACTGATAAGGAGAGGAGAGGGTCAAAGAATTTGAGGCGAAACGACTGAATTATTGAAGGAGTGCAACGAAAGAAATCCATATAAAGAATTTCATAATACATAATAATCGTCGGGCTCCTCTCCTTCCTAACCTCAGTCGAGTACCTTCGCTCCTCTCCTATATTTTCAACGTAGAGTACCTTCGCTCCTCTCCTATATCTGAAACTACTTTTGACTTCGCTCCTTCTTTATATTAGAATTCAGGAGTGCAACGAAAGAAATCCATATAAACATAATGCACTCCTTCACAGTCGTTTCGCTTCGCGCCTTACGGAGCCTTCTCTTCCCTTTCGTCCGATTTCAGTTACCTGTCAAACTCCAACTCAGCAGCTCTTTCTCGGTAAAGCACAGCTTAGCCCCGAACCAGGATAGCGGCTTTACGGTCGTATTCTACCTTCTGAGTAAGAAAGCTAACTGAACTTAGAGAATTAGAACTCATTCCCTACCCTATCAGAGTCCCATGGAGACAGACTGACGGAAAGAGAGAATTCTTTCTCATTCCTCTTTATGATAATGGAAGGTAGGACTCTTCCTCAGACTCGGTCTCGGCTGCTCCAACTCGGCCGGTCGGTCTAGCTTCTGAGAAGACTGATGAAAGAGAGAAAAGGCGTAGTGGGAAGACCCATGTCCCCGGGAAGGAAGACTCCTAATCCGACGAAAGAACCTAGCCGGTCGGTCTGGTCTGGCTTCCAAATCCTATGAAAGAGAGAATACTAAGAAAGAGCACTTAACCGACCTCCGACCTATTTCAGTTCCGTACTCGACTCGGGAATGCTTGTCCGACCCTAACCGATTCCGAGACTGAGAATAGAGCTCCGACCTGATCCCAACCAGACTCTGATGAAAGGGAGAGAGCAGACTCAGTCTGAAGATGTGACCTTGCCCGATTCCCCGACCTAGGGATAGCAGCCCCCTAAACCTATTATTTAGTTCCCTTAGAAGAGATGAGGCTTATTAGAACTTCAAGTACGTACTTCTTCCTATTCGGAAACCTATTCATTTTTCTAGAAAATCAGGAAAGAGAGAAACTTCGGTCAAGGAGCATAACGAATAAGGGTACTCGGTCGCATCCTAAACCTACCCAGCATCGAGCCTATTCTCCTTTTTCTTCTTACTCTAACTCCGAATCATCATCTTTCGGGTCTTACGGGAACAGGATGAAGAGAAATCAGCCTCGCGCCAATGCATGAATAAGGAATGAATAAGGCATAACTAAAACTAAGCAAGAAGAGCAATTAAACTACCACGTACCGGTTCAAAGAGTAGGAAATTTCTTTAGCCTCTGGTCTTGGCTTTCCCCTAGCAAGAGCCTCGGAGGGAGGACTCTTTCACCCTAGCTTCCCCGATCCGATCTGTCTTGGTTCGAGCTGCCTGGCCCGGGTGGGACCTTTCGCTGAGAACAGTTTGAAGCTTCTTTGCCCGTCCGAAGGACTTGTTAATGGAACTGATATCTAAGGACCTCTAAGAAAAAAGCCTAGGGATTTCTTTCTTGAAGATAAGAGTTCAGAATTTGCTAATGAGAACAGTTATCAGATCAATGAACAAGGAAAGCCTACCTACTGATCGAAGTCAAAAGCGACTTTTCCTGCCTGCATCCTCTCCCGCTACGTGGGGGTCTTTCCTATCTCCTCAACCGAAAGAGCTGGTCATAGAGCCGACCCACCCGAACCTCTTCTCTCTTCCCTACTTAGGAAGGGTAGCTTCTCTCTCTATACCGACCCTAGAAAGAGTTTAGGAAGCAAGCAGATGAGCGATAAAGAAGGAGATTAGCATTCTGAGAACATTCCCCATTTCGGGATATAGGATCACTATTGGAGAATCTCTTTCTAGTAGTTGCTCTCTAGTAGCCGATCTACGAAATGTTCTCTCCAGCAGTAGTGATAGCTCGATCGACCAGACGAGGATAGATTGAAGAGGGCGTGAAAAAAGGATGCATAGGCCACAAAGAAAGGCATATAGCCGCCAAGAAAAGAAGAAAGAAAGCCTACGGTGCAAGATCAGAAAGGAGGCCACCTCCACCACCCCCAGAGACGAATAGAATATCAAATCAGATCTCATCGAACTGCCCTGCCTGAACTAGATATGAGATCAAACCCCTGTGAGCCCCCAGTTGAATAAGAAAGGGGAAGGAGTTCGTTGACTGACGGCTTTCCTTCTTGCAAAGACATTATTATCTAGTAGAATTTCTGAAGGAGTAGGTAGGATGACTGGATGAATAAGACAAATCCGTAGAATCTGGGACAAACTAGACAAAAGAGGCCGGAGAAAGAAACTAAACTCGAGACGAGGCGCTCGACCCGCACGCGAAGAGGCAGACAGGTTAGCTCCCCAAGAGATCTCAACGGGAAAGACGCGAGACCGATCATACGATTTCATCCCTTTCTGAACGAGGATAGGTTGTAGGAAGACAGGGAATTAGAGGTTTCATGAGACCGTATCGGCATCAGTCTCAGTTGTTGAAGTAGCCGTTGAAGTGGCAGTTGCCCTTCTTGCGGTTTCAAGGGAAGTTTCTGCTTTTGCAGCTATCTCTATTGCCCAAAATAGGCTTAATTAAAGGGATTGATTAAGATAGAAAGATGTCCCATCCCTGAGTTCATCTTTTTGATTTGACTGGCCATCAAATCCTCCATTTTGAGATGATTAGGAGGCATCAATCATATTTCATTGATCCTCTTCCTGGTATTTACGAAGAAGAAATAGGTCTTGTCAGCCAGACCAGACCGGATTTAGTGGAAGAAAGAGGAAGAGACCCATAAGGATAGGGGAGAAGCCACTCGACAAGGCCAGCTAACCCTAGGTCTACAGCAGCTAACCCTGATTGAGTGAGTAAGAGAATGGGACTAGCCTAAAGCGTCAGATCGACCCTTGTGCCCCATTTCATAATCAGTCTCGATCGGGGCAGGGTCAAAGAATTTGAGAAGCCGCGAGAGTAGGATTATGAGTCTTGAGGTATGAATAACTGTTCTCATTCTCAGAAGGATACGAGTGTAGGTTCCTGCTTTGTTGGAGGAAAGGATGGGTTCCTGCTTTGTTGGAGAGTGGGGGAGGCAGAGGTAACTGAACTAAGAAGAAGACAGGGATTGACTATCCCGACCGGATTGGAAGCTATCACAATGATCGGTTGAGGAATTGATTTGCTAGACTAAGTCAAAGAGAAAGAGGAATCCGTAGAGCGAAGAGGGAAAGGATTGATAAGTACTATTAAGCAGCATCAGATCAATCCTTAGTATGATATGTGTAGATCTTCGGAGAAGGCAGAGACCCGATTTTCATTCTCAGTGGAGATCAGTCTCGGTTTCCGAGGTTAAGCAAGAAGGAAGGGGAACTACTCAAGAAGGAAGGGGAACTACTACTGGGCTACGCTCCTAACCCCAAGCAGATTCAGTCCCAAGCGGATTCAGTCGCTACGCTCCGGGAAAGTAGAGATTCAGTTTCAAGGAAAGCAGATTCAGGAGCTACGCTCCATGAAGTTTCAAGAGCTGATTAAGTAGCTACGCTCCGGGAAAGCTGATTCAGTTTCAAGGGCAGATTCAGGAGCTACGGTCCGTGGTAGTTTCATTAATGCCTCAAACTTCCTGAAACCCAGCCCCAAGACTGGTGAACTCAGTTCCGAGATCTCTATGGTCGATTTCTCTCTGAATAGCTCTTTCCTAGTCTATTTCATACCAACTCTTCCTACTAATTTGGAAGCAGAAGTATGGAATTAACAAGTCCAAGGAGAGGTTTTTCG
The DNA here is from genome assembly GCF_025177605.1 of Cucumis melo. NCBI lineage: Eukaryota > Viridiplantae > Streptophyta > Magnoliopsida > Cucurbitales > Cucurbitaceae > Cucumis > Cucumis melo. The sequence goes on along the minus strand of NC_066860.1, from coordinate 17,090 downwards.
CAAATTCCTTTGCGCCTTTGTTTTTGGACGGCTCTTCCCACTCCGTCCCTTCTCAATTAGATTCAGCCTTCCTTCAGTCGACGAACTCAATATTCTTTGAGCCTCAACTCAATTTCATACCATACCCTTCTGAAAATGGTCTTTTCACTAATCCGACCAGGACTGAGAGCGAACTCATATGATTTAGTTGGATTTGAGATGATTTACGCTCGCCTATAGCCGAGTGGGTTTTGTGCATTTTGACTAATATAGAAAAAGGCATTGATCCCACGGAGCGGTTCAAAGATTCCTTCCCGGAATCGGGAAAGCCATTGAATTCGGATTCAAAGAAAAATCAGAGGCGGGATGGGGAAAAGAAAGTAGAGCACAGGTCTTCTTTCTCTCTCTCCCTATCTATTCTATAGGATGAGGAGACCTGGATCGATGGAATTGATAAGAATGAAACTACCACGGACCGGAGTGCAAATTGGAAGGAGAGGTTCTCAGCGGAGGTCTCTTTCTTCAGTCTCCCTTGAATAAGAGGTTGACTCATTCTCTCTTGTCTACGCCAAAGATGATAAGAAGGTTGTGCTCTCCCACCGATCCAGATACCGAAATACCGAAAGCAAGAGGAGCGAGAAGGAAGAGGAAGACTAAGCGAGACCTGAAGGGTGCGGCAGAGGAGAGGTTGGAAAGGGAAGGGGGGTACCCGCTAATTCAGTAGATTCGCTTTTCTTCTTTCAGGTTTAGCGGTTGGAGCCCGCTCTCCTCGTTTAGCTAGACGAAGCCTTTCATTGATTTCATTCTACGAGGTGAAAACGAAAGTCAAGGATCAAAGAATTTGAGAAGAACTCCTGTCCTCGAGAAGAGGATAAACAAGGGTCAAGACTACCCCACGGAGGGGTAGGGTCCCGGCCACCATTTCCGGAGAATTAGTTGATTGGTCAATCCCTTTACGAGCCCCAAATGTGAACATGGCTTCGGCAGTCCTTAGTCTTTCGGAAGAGAAAGAAGGCTAGGGAAGATCTCTTTAGTTGGATTGAGTGAGGGAAGAGGAATAGGTTGATCAGAAAAGGAAGTTCTTTAAGCGCATAGGTCCCCGTTCAGGATGCTGCCCTGGCTTTTTTTTTGCTCTTGCTTGCATTATAGATCGATCGGTATTCCCACTCCATCCACCCATCTCCTTTCTTAGACTTCGACTTTCAGGATTCGGAGGGAATGAAAAGAAAGATTATCCTCCGTAGCCCTTTCCAGTAGTGCCCCGAGAAGCCGGTCACCGGTAGGCTAAGAACTCGTAGAGTTGAAAGACTTTCATGCCACCGGATGATTTAGTGTGCAAATGGGTTCAAGAAAACTCTTTCACTGAAATTGGGGGCCCAGTATACCGCGGAGTGGGATTCATTCGAAAGAAGGAAGGGTACGACCTGGTGGGGAGTGGGACGGAGCTCATCTCCTTTAGTTGGGTCCGCTGGAAAGGTTGCAGTTGCTTTTCTTCTTTAATTAAGCTAGGCAGGACCAGGATGAGCGGAGAAAAGAATGAACTCATGAAGAGAGAAATCCGATCATTCTCATTCTTTTCATTCCTATGCATGAAGATAGAAAGAACCCTTGATCTTTCCGACTAGTCTTCTGAAGAAATGGAATCCCCTTTATTAGTGAGAATGCAGAAAATCCAAGGGCCCACTTGCGCTCCCTCGCTCGATAGGCTTTCGCTCCGTCTTCCTCTGTATCAGATCGATGAAGATATCAGTCTAAGGCTAAGAAGAAGTTCCTCTTAATCTCGCTCCGCGGTCAAAGAAAATTGAGAAAAAGAATCAGAAAATCAGTCTATCTTTCTTCTTCTGATCTTGATCTCTTTCGAAAAGCCAGGGCAAGCCCTGGGTCTGGCAGAGTCTCAACCGATGGTTAAGAAGGTTAGACTTTCCATGAACTATCTACACCCGTCCGGAGGACCCAGACAAGATAATATAAAAGATTAGAATTCTCGGTTTTCAGTAGAAAGTTTGAATTCTAAAGTAATTGGTTTTAGTCATGAACGAGGAGAATAAGTGGAAGGTGCGAGGATACCTTACTTAATTAAGAGAAAGAGGATGAAGTACAGGAAGGACTGATGACTTCTTCTTTCATCCTGATCTTTTTTCGGTAGCAGGAATTCTTATCAGTTATCTTTCCTCAGTCACTGTAATGGGCCTAGCCCTCTTCCTCTGTCTCTTTCCTTCACTCCTTTCAGGTTGTGCTAGTTTGTTCAGGCTTTCTCTTACTCTCTTTCATTCTCAATTCATTAACGAGAAAAGAAGGAAGAATGATGCGATTTCACTCATTTCCGAACTCATATTCTCTATTTCGAAATTACGTAAGTCAGAGAAGAAATTTCTCGGTAGTTTCAGCTTTTTCTATCTTTCTTCTTCTTTCTCTTTTAGTCTTTCGAAGGCCCCAAAGTGCTCTTCAATAGCGGACCGTCAAATATAGGTGCCCGAAGATGCCGGTAAAGGTCTGGCAGAGTAGAAAGCAATAGAGAAGAAGAAGAGAGTATGGGATAAAGAAATCAGTCCTTCGGACGCTTCAAACTTGTTGCTGCATTTCTCTAAACCCGAAATCTCTCCCTAGGCTTTTTCTTATTGCCCTACTCTCTGCCCCTTGAAAGGAAGGATCCTTGGACATCCCCTGATCTTTCATCCACAAGAAGAACTGCTACTGAAACCGAAAGAGCTCCTGGGAGTACGACGGATTCCACGGGTGGGGTTCCTCCCTTCTTTTCCCTTCCTTCCTCCCGCTGCAGCCACTGATTTTTCTCTTTCTACTTCCTCTGGATCCTAATCCGAAACCTCGTATGCTCAGCCTAACTCCTCAAGCTCATTCCCCGTCCGAGATCAAAAAGGTAATTCAGCTGGCACAAGCATGATGATCAGAATGTAGGAATATGGGCAGAGCAGCCTAGATCCTCTTTCTAGGGGGAGCTCGTGAGCGCTTTAGGATTGAATACCCTACTTCCTTCCTACCTTCTCCTACTAAATCCCACTACGCGGTAAATCAGGTGGAGGGGGGGAAGAAGTTCAATCGGGCCTAGATCTCCGCCGCCACCAGATCGAACCTATTCTTTTGTTAAAGACATCTTTGCTTGCAAATGGTTCAGCCCGTAGAGTAGAGCTCGCCTTTGACACGGAGGTAGCCTGAAGGATCAGAGACTACCCTTATACCCCTATCCCCTTTTCCCCTTGCACTCCTTAACTTCACTTCGTAAACTGCTAAAATCAAACTCTCTCAATATGAAAATAGTGGAATTCATAGTTTGGGTGAAAAAGGTCCTCCGGACCACTAAAAAAGTTATGATTTCGATCATTCTTTGAGCTATAGAAGTCGTCTTAAGACCGCGGATTGAAGTGGAATAATCAGCCTCCGGCTGGGTCTAGATCCCCGTAGTTAGGCTCATAAAAGAAAGGTGCAAAGAATATATAGATTCCGCGTAGGAGAAAGAAAGGCGCAAAGAATATTGCGAAGGAGTGGCTTACGCCTACACGGATTGCTTTACGCCTAGACGGATAGACAGAAGATTTCTTTCTTCCCTTTTCTTTCTACCTTTTGAGCACTTTGATGAGCCTAAACATATTCAATGAAATATTCTTTGAACCTGCCTTGAGTCCTTTTTCTCGCTAATAGGTCCGGCCATAGGTCCGCCTTTTCCATCTTTCAGGGATAGCTATCCGGCTGACTTCTGATTTCGCTGGCTTCGCCTTCATACTTTTGCTTACGCTGGCTTCGCCCCTTAGATTTTCTTCTTGTACTTCGATCATTCTTTGCCCCTTATACTGACTGACCTCTTGTACTCTACTTCTTCCCCTTAGACTGATTGTACTGACTGACTTCCTTATACTGACTTACCTCTTCGATCATTCTTTGCCCCTCACCTCACACTGATTCTTTCTTTCCTTCCTCTCACCTAAGACAGAATGTATACCTTTCCCTAAGACAGACTTGCGCAATATTCTTTGCACCTGCCTCTTCTGTAGGGCTTCGCCCCTCACACTTTCAGTTGCTTTCCTGCCTCTTCTGTAGGGCTTCGCCCCCTTATACTTCCTCTTCCTTAGACTTTCTTACCTCTTCGATCATTCTTTGCCCCTCACACTCTATATATTCTTTGCGCCTGCCTCTGATTGGTCCTTCTCAAGGACCCAACTCCTAATATCAATATCTCAGGGCTAGGGATGGGATACGGGGAATGGAACCTCTTAGTACCGGGCAAGGGGAATGCATGCTATTTCCATTTCTTCACATCCCACCCAACCCAGCTATCTTGTCTCGTAGATAGCAAGGTCAGTTGATTCTTGCTCATGACAAGGCAAGGAATATGAATTCAGCCTCCTTCGCCCGCACTTTGTTCTCGGACTATTCCCTGTAGAATTCAGTCCCCCTAGTCCTGGCTATGTGGATACTCATTCTAAACCACATGGGAGCTTCTGTAGCCAGCGGCCATCTGGATACTAAAAAGATTACGAGACTTTTGCCCCCACTCTAATTTCCCCGTCTCCACCGGAGACTGTGCAAGGGAAGTGTCCGGGTTCCCTTGACGAGGCAGACGAAGTGCGGGTGTGCATCCGATGATCCGGTTCAACTTGCTAGCCTAAGCACGTCTCGAGTTTTGATGAGTCTCAGAAAAAAAACCGATGAAAGATGCGGGTACATTAGAGATTCGAAGGTCTCCGTTTTCCATTTTATAGCCTTTATCTTGTAGGTCAACTCGAGATAGCAAGAATATACAGGAGCCATTAATATGGACAACTTTTCTCCCTACACGGGAAGCCACCACGAGAAAGAAAGCTTCCGGGCCAAAGATGATTGATGTTTTCATTCGAGAACTCCTGGCTTAACTCAAAAATAGGTCGCTCATTTGCTCCTATGGCCTATCTTGCGGCAAGGCCAGGCCCCCTATGGAAAGTCCGGCTTTCAAGCCCTAAACGGCCTTCAGGTCCACACCGCCTACTCAAGAAATCCGAGACCTCTTGCAAGGGTTTTAGTAGGTTCGGATCGAATCCTAAGTCAATTCTATACATCATAAAGACGAAAAAGACCCTTTGCCACTTCCTTCCTTTTTTCCTTGCTTCAAAGGCGTCCCTTTCTATTATTCCCTTCCTTCATTTACGCAAATAAAGCAGCCGAAGAATGGGAATGCCTCACTCTACCAAGTAAAGCAACTCCAACTGGAACTGGCTCGCAAACTCTTCCTGCTTAGGAATACAACCACAACCCACAACCTATGGCAACTCCCAATGGCTTACTTACTCCAGCATTGCCTTAACTTGCTTCTTAGCCTTAGGGACTCTAACTCCTAGAAGTCGAACTCGCTCGCTTACCGCTACGTGGGTGCTTTCCAGACAGGAATTTACCTATCAGTGGGAGAGGGGAAAGGCCTGGAGAAGAGAATGCCACTATAAGATCGGGTCTCAAAAGTCTCTGCCGAATCCGACTAATTCCCCATTGGTAGTCAAAGACGGATGGTTCTAACCCTCTGCTTTAGCATAGTCAACCCTTCCCCGGTTGGAAGTCATTTCACTTTCAGACTGCTTCACTAGTGTAGTTAGTCAGTATACTTCTTTCCATTTTTGGATCCGCTTGAGACTCCTTCTTTCCTTCTTTGTCGAGGAATCTCTTTCTATCTTTTCATACTTCTCTTTCCTTTCTTTGAGTCAGTCCGCCCTCTGATTTTATGGATTGGTCGAGCATATTATTTCCTAGGGTGCAGGTCTGTTCTAGCTTTATGTATAAGAGAGTCGTGCTTCTCTTCCTCTTCCACAGGTCTCTCGAACCTGCAGATTGCTGCTATCCCCCGAAGAGGTTCTTCGCCCATTATGGAATGCAAGAGCAAATCAATCCCAGTATTGTAAGAGAAGGGTCAGCGCATCCAAGCGGAGCTAAGAGGTGGTGCATTTCTGAGTCACTGAGGAAGCAAGTCTACCCCGAGTGGTCAACCCTCTTGTTTACTTTCATTGCCTCGTGGATGTCAACCCAGGTCTTCTTTTGTTTTGTCCAATCGAGTGGGTATTGTGTCCCCTTAAGCTATAAGGCCCACTACGCGCTAGGCCGCTTATTCCCATCCAAAAACCGGATCCCTAGGCCAACCCTACTGGAAAGCTACTTAAGAAGACAGAACCCCGAGGGAAATAGTGAATCATAGGTACTTAGCCTCCTTACTAAGATGGGTATATCCGGCTTTCTAGGACCCTACTTCCTAATAGCTAGGCAGACTCGCAGGAAGATGCTCCTGATAGTGCGCATTTGTATTAGTACGAAAATGGATCTATGCCCGAGTGCATTACCAAGCCAAGAGCTGGGTAGCTAGTAGTTCTTGTTCTTCTCATTCCTACTAGTCGGATAGGAAGAAATGCCTAGCTACCTAGTTAGAAGAAGAGAGCTAGGAGCTAATAGCTAATAGGATAGGCAAAATTCACCGATCTACGTTGAGAAGAAGGGCTTACCTCACTCACTTGGAAGGGAGTTGGTAATATTCAATATTGACTCGACCTGTCCGGAGGACGGGGGAAATAGGTTGAATAGTCCGGAGGAATTTGAGAATCAGTCCTCTGCTTTTTCTGGTCACCTTGAAGGACTGATCGATTTCTTGTCAATCAATGAAGAAGGTTCAAAGAAGCAAGAGAAAGAAAGGTCTGATATATAATAAATAAGGAGTTGACAAAGACGTCCTTATAATCAGTAGTAGCCGTGTAAAAACCTACTTCAAGGAAAAGGAATTTCATGATTATGGGAGCAGAATAAAGGGAAGAACAAGAGGCAGTGGCTGCCGCTGTCTCAGTTAGTCTTGAGGATATCATATAGGCTCGACCTAGAGGGAGAGGAGTCGATCCCTTTTCCCTTCTTTCGTTGGGTCGGGCGGAGGTCCGCTGCTTATTCCGATTCTCATGCCCTAGCTTCCGAGCTTGTGACCTTTCTTCGGTATACCCTCATAACGAGTCAGAATACTCTTAGTCTAATAGTACTGTACTCACTGAAAGAAGAAACTGCAACTTCAACGGCCGAAAGAGTTTTGCTACTTACTGAGAAAACCGGGGTAGATCTTTGAAGGTTTCACAGGCGGAATACCGCTACGTGGGAAATAGACTGATAGCCTCTTTACGAACCTTTTTCCTTATCAATGATCTTTGAGCCTTGAGAGGGAGGTGAACATGGAAATTCTCATGCCTGAGGACGGAATCAAGCTTCTAACTAAAACTGAATAAAGATCTCTTTCGCTCCGGCCTCGCCCGCGTAGTGGGAGTCTCGTCGCCCCGATCAACTAATAAGGAAGAAGAGAAGACCAGTCGGCAGCTGAAACTCTGTCTCGCTCTCTCCTTTCGAGTAGTCCTCCTTTGCCCAAGCTTCTTCGAAGACTATCTTAGTTCGCCCTTGAGGCCAAGGCATCCTGATTTTTGTTTTGAACCTTCTTCAATATTATTCGAGAATTCTTCTCACCTTACTTATGAGAATTTAGGATAATATCCTTATGAAACTTATCCGGAAACTGAAACTTCAACGGCAAGAGAAACTGCGGACGGACGATTGGCTTCCACTAGGGATGCGGACTTTGTGGATTCTGAAAGAAAGAGAAAGGTTCAAAGAATATTGACGCTTTCAAGCTCAAGCTTCTCGGGCACAACTGGTCTCATGAAAGATCGAATGAAAGTCAATGAAGAAGGGCAACTAAAGCATCTTTAGATTCACTTTCTCAAGATATTTGATAATGATAATAAAGGGAGAGTCTGAAGTCTGGTTCTTATCTCTATGAACTCATTCTATTTTGGAAGAGGAAGAAAGCCTCTTGGTCGATTTTTTGACCCCTTTCTTATTGCAGACGGAGGCTGGATGAGTTCCCGTAGGTTATTTTCCTGGGGAAAGAGAGATAGGGGAAGAGCATACAAGACCTCTCAAGAGCTGAAAGGGATCCTTCCCGCAGCTAAAGTAGAGAGAGGAGATAAGAATCCCCTTCATTCCTATCCCGAAGAGGTCTCCCTATGATTAAGATTGAATAAAAAACCGTGGGGCCTTCAAGGTCATTTAGACTGAAGATGGATCCATTATTTGATTGAGAGCATCCATCCTTTTTTCTATACTCTTTTCAGTCCCTTTCTTCTCGCATGTCTGATATAAGAACCCGAGCGGTAACCCACAACGAGGTATCACCAAAACCAACTATGGACGTGACCGGCTAAGATAAGGACCATGCGCACGAGGACCGGAAAGGAGAAGGCTTAGGAATCTGTCTCGCTTTCCTCGGCCTCTAGCCTCTACCTCTACTGGATTGAGAACCCCTTTGAAAGACGTACTAACTAAATCTCCTCACTGATTTCAAGGTAGAAAAGGACTATTGAAGGACTGATTCTCATCCGAAGAAAAAGAAAGGTCGCAATATTCTTTGCACCTTGCACTCCTTTCTTTCTCTCTGAATTTCATGCCCTTCCCTTCGCGCCGGAGGACGGGGATCTGGACGCTCAAAGAATGATCGAGGCTCCTATAAAATCTGATTTTCAAAGTCCGACTAGAAAGGTGAAAAGATCCTTATCAATGAAGAAGGCTCATCAAAAAGAAGGTTTCAGATTCCTTATTATTTCAAAAGAAGATTGAGAGTAGGTGCTTTTTCAGAGGGGGTCAAAGTTCGCCTTCTTTCTCTTGGTCGTGGAGCAGGCCACGAGGAAGGCTTAGGCTTCGACTTCAATCAATTCGGAGATTGAGAATAATCTCAGAGAAGGTTGCCAGTGAGGTGGTTCATGTGAGAGAGGAAGATAGCCACTGAATAAGGATAATCATCTTCTGCATAAGCTTCTTAAGATGAGAACTGGATAAGCTGCATCATAAGATAAGCTTTCCACGGATTCGGCTAGTAGGCCCCATGGCATGTAGACCTCGCTCCAGCCTTTGCCTCAGACATTCTTCTTCCCTAGGCGGATTTCAATTCCGAAAACCCTTTTCTTTTACGAGATGATGCACAAGTTCTTGGTCTCGGGTAGATATGGTAGAACAAGACAAGAGCGAGAGGACCAGTCCGAATATGGATCAATAGTCCTTCGGACGGTTCTCAATCTTTCTTGGCTTCTTATTGCCTCAGTCGCAGTTCTTCTTTCAGAAGTAGGCGTTGTGGAAGTCAGAAGTTCTTTTCTTTCTCTTTCCGCTCTTTCATCTAAAAGGTAATTCACTCCTCGCCTTATCTATAGCTTTTTCTAGTCCCAAAAAGTCTCTCCTCACACAGGACTAACTCCTAGCCCAAGCACCGGTCCGTGGTAGTTGAATTTCACCCTACTCTGAGTCAAGGGGAAAGAGAAAAGACTGAGTCCTCTGACTTTGACCAACGGGGAGAATGAAAGGCCTCATCTGACTCATTCCTTTATCCTCTCCTTCTCTTTCTTTCATAGTGAGAAGAGAAATATATCTTGAATAAATCACTCTCTTCTGATTTCTTTCGAGAACTTCTAGCTGGAGGGGCCCCGTGGGGGTCCTACTCATCCTTCTATTAAGTTACGTGGAATGAAAATCGACTAAAAGAAAGGAGCATTATCCCAGTGAATTGAGTTCAAAGCCTTGATATTTGCCTTGGCAAAGAGATCTCTCATCTTCCATGACGCATACTCAACTGCAAAAGCAAGAAGAAGAAGAACTTCAACCTCCACTGCCACCGGCAGAACGGCCTCACTCAATGAACAAAGGGCGGAAACTACTTCTGCTACAGAAAGAAGAAGGGATCCCGGTCCGTGGTAGTTTAATTAGTACTGGGACGAGGACGGATTGAAAGATAGCTTCCGCAACGGCAGCCACTGATGAAAGAGATAAGTCAGACTTTCCCCATCATTCAAGATTGAGTTAGCTACGAAAGAGTCTAATCTAACCTCTGATTCTCTTTCTTCTTTCCTGCGTATCTCGTGGGCCAGAGCGCAATATGCTTCTTCAACCTAGGAGGCATGAAACTAAGCGACTTCTGGGGCCAGTGCATGAAAGAGATAAGCTGTGTGGTCCGCCTGTGTCCATCCTCTCAGATACAACCTTGGTGACAGAAGATGTGATCAGAAAGGGGAGTGGAGACCACTATCTTTTTATAGGAAGAACTGAGCACCATGGCAAGATTCTTTGAATTTGCTCCTATGAGACAAGCCTGAGTCTCCTGGCAGAAGTAGAAAGCCTCCCAGAACTCATCGAAGATTTCTCACTGACTGATGGTCATGGTGTATAGCCACGCATTTGTTCTGGAAGGAGTGTAGGCGATTGGCTCTCCAGTCGGGCTACCTCTTTCTCGCTTTCTATTTCAAGCAGTGCAGAACCCTACTTATTACGTCGGTGACTCTACTACTCCATTTTTCCATCCCTATTTGTCTCCACTACCAAGTCAGGAAGACTCTCATTCTTTGAATCGGAAAGGGATTAGAGTGAAGGATCCGGCCGTGATCCCTCTGTCTTTGTTCTCGGTTTTCAGTCAGCTTACGCTGTGAGCAAGGGACACCTTCGACAGTCTCGTCCGACCCTCTATCTAAGAAAGAATCCGTGCCTTTGTGTCTCATTCTTTGGTGAAAAGCAATGATTCGCACGCTTGATAGAGCGGTATGTACCGCTACGTGGGGCATCCTCACTCTGGAACAAGGAATTGACTTTGGTCCCCAAGATGGAAGTCTATCCCAACTCCGCCGTGGTGTGCGAAGCTCATGGCACAGAGCGGTGATCAAACTCTCTATGCCAAGAATCTTTCTTTTGCCTTCTTTCTTGTCCGACATCATTTTCATTCATTCTACTGTGCATTAAAGCGTACGGACATCGGTGCTCCCAAGGGGCAAAATACACACGGTACATCTTCCACTCAAATAATGAGACCATCTATCAGTGGCAGTTTGCTAATATCGATCTTAGATGAGGCCCACTCCCGGGAGACTATCTTGCGCTTGTAGCCAAGAGGAGGGTCTTCGCCATTGGGAATTAGACAGAGGTTACTCGGTACACCAATGGTTGGCTAGCGTTCTGAAGCTCATCCGATGGTACGTACCTTCGATCAGCTGGCCCATAGAAAGGATGAATCTATTCCATTGACTTGAAAAGCGCATAGGTAGGTGGCCTCATTGACTTCTCTGATGGAGACGGCCATCTTCCCTCAGTATTGCCTTGGCTTCCAAGATAAAAGAGGTTCGTCAAAAAGCAGAAGCCTCTTGCTTTTATTACTGGACAGCCTCATTATTCCTCCTGGCCGTCAATATTCTTTGAACCGCGGAGTGGGATTTTATGGATCGGTCTCGCCTATATCTACCCTATCTCATCACTTAATGGGCAGCAGCATCAGAGGTCTATCCTGGGAAGAAGTTGACTTCTGTAGCTGTGCTCGGTGATTTCTCATCTTTTCCACCCTTTGTTCATTGAGGCGGTTAAGGACGCCTACTAGAAAAGTCAGAGTTAGGCGTCGGCATCTCGCCAGGAAAATATGGAAACTACCGGACGAGTTTGCGAAAGGATTCCGGTTAGACTGCATAAGAGTGGATCTTTCGCCCATGGGGTGGTCTATCATATGAGAGTTAAGCACCCCATGCCTCTTTCGACTCGGCTGCGGACCGCAGAGGCCTTGGCTTTCAGTCCGCGTCTCGAGTTAGGCTTTCGGCATGGCCGTAGAGCAAAGAGACTGATCGTGATGCTAGCCTTCGCCTCGTGCAGTCACCCCGTCTTGGCTCTATCCTTAGGACTTTGGGGTTATGTCCCTCCATCCTTGCTTAGATCAGGCAGAGCACATCAAAGTCTTGCCGCATACCTCCCGTGGTCAGAATCCAGACGAGGAAATTAGGGATCTCTATGAGTACACCCTATGCCTGGATGCACGCCTATCTCAAGTGGAGATCTAAGATCGAAATGGATCCCACGATCACCCTTTCTGAGATCCTCAAGGTTCCAGAGTACTCTTTTGGTACACTCCTTTTTCCAAGATAGAGGAGTTCAGCTTTGGCATCAAGTTAGGTATCTACGACTGGGCAAAGCCCTTAGTATGAATATCCTTGAATTACCAGAGTGAAAAGGCAGTCTTTCATATTAGGGGTAGAAAGATCTCATTCCTTTTTCAAACAAATAAGGAAGGGGAAAGCTAATATGGAAACTCCACTAAAAGGAGTCCCTTCGGACCGGTCAAATCAATTCTTGAATTCATAGTGAGTACGAAAATCCACTGATTTCAGAAAGAAGAAAAAGCAGACAGGAATTCATTCATAGAAGGCGCTGAAAACTAGTCTTTTCACTGTCAAATCAAATGGTTCGATCCTATAGTAATCTTTGGAATACTCTTTTTAGAAGATAAAAAACCTGTCGAGCTCATCTCCTCCTTCAACTCTTTCTCGTCCTTCGTCACGTATACACAAAGGCTGGCTAACCTATCCTATCCAGTCTCCCCTAACCTATGATCATTGTTCTAGACTCCGCAATCTCTTCTTTATGAACTCAAGTCATAATCCTGTCTATTGCTTTCAAAAACAAAGAAAGCACTAGGCCGGAGAAGGCGCGAAGCGGAGCGACTAAAATGAAAGACGTGGGGACTTGTCTTCTTCTTATAAGGAATATGAACCTATGACAAAAGCTAGATCAAGCACTGGTGACTACTTCTGCAAGAAGAAAAGAGAGACTTCAAGGAAGGGGGATGATCCCCTCCTTTATGCTTTCTCTTTCCTTTATTCATTGATCAAGGGAGACTGATTACTTAACCTTCGGTCGATCCCATGATAGATAACCTTCCCCTCAACTTCAGACTTGAGATATTATATTCTACCCTTGATCTTCTCTTCAAGAAGCTAAACCAATACGATCAATGGATAGATCTACTTGATGATCTTTCAGGAACCTATGATGGAATCAATCAGTCTAATACGATGAGGGAGCTAGAAAGCAATAAAGAAAGAAAAGAGAGCAGAATAAGAAGGTCAGGCCGGAGGAGTATACCATTTCAGAACTAGAAGATAAGTACTTGCTACTAGATTGGATAGCGACCAACCTACTGTGGACCCATAATAAGGAAAGAACTAAGAATTTACGGAAAACCCTGCACACAAGACTGATAATTCATATCATTCATACCCTTGGCACCTAGTGGAATCTTTTCTTTAGTGGATCAAATCGAATATGGAAACTCCTCCGGACGGGTCCTCCAGACCTCAAAGATCCTAAGGGAGCAGTCTCGTCTGAACTTTTTTTATGCTTTCCTTCCGCGTAGTCCGATCTATTTTTGGGAGTGCAAAATCAGTGAAAGGAATCAAACTCCACAGAAGAGAGGAAGACGTAGCGGTGTGAAGGAGAGAGATTTCGGACCCAAAAGATAAGAATGAAGGATAAGATTCCCATTCCAGGCTCAAAGCCGACTTTTGGGGGAAAGAGTGGAAGCGGCCAAAACCGCCATAAGAAGAGATAGGGAGGCAGGCTTGACTTACCTAGGAGAGGATCAAGGCTCGAGACCTGCTCGGAAGCTCGAACTCACTTCAGCTTTATCTCGGGGGAGTCTGATATTCATTCGCATATTTTCAGTCATAAAGGTCAGGAAAATCCGTCTATGGTGGGAAAGTCCGTGAGCATGGATGAAGGTCGCCGTCAACTCACTGACAAAGGCTAAGGCCCACTCCGCGGCGAAGAAGCTTGACTTAATGTAGAAGTGACCCTTGATTTACGGGAGGATCGGAAGCGAAGCGGCTGGATGATTGCCGGATTCACACATCTTTTCTCTATTTATGTGGGGAGGATATTTAGTAGGGCGAGGCATCGATCATGGCTTTCCACGAAGCCTTTTCTTTTGCCAAAGAGATCTCATTCAACCGAGAAGAAAAGAGAGAGAATGAGATCGGCCGGTCTGTGACGCTTTCCTCTGCTTCAAGAGATCGAGCTTCCACTTCGTCCTTCTCTCTCCCTCTTTCTTTTTGCTTCGCACCTTGAAGCCGCAACTTCAAACTTTTCCCTATGAGAATAGAGTTCTTCTTTAAGGAGTGAATGTCCGAGCCGCTCCGCCTTCTGATAATAGTCCTTATTCCTATGAAAGGGAGAAGACTTGAGAACTTCAAGACCCGACTTAATAGTTATTGCTTGATCGGCGTCCTAGTCGATTTCAGTGACCTCCGAACGAGAGTTCTCATCTCATTTTCCACGGGTTTATGGAATGAATGAACCTCTTTTCACAAGATTAAGGAAGACTGAAAGCTAGGGAAGAAAAAAAGGATAGAGGAGGTTCAGACGATAGAGGAGGCTTGAACCGGAGGCAAGGCTCAAAGAATGATCGAGGAGGACTCAAAATTGAAAGGCGCGAAGCGAAGGGACTGAGCGCAATCAATGAAGATCCATAAATCAGGGGGGCAAAACCTAGGATTTTGTGCATTCGCACTAAGAAAAGAATCTCAGAATCAAAGGATAGAAGGAGAGAGATCTTGTGCAAGGTTGGTCGATCAATCTCAATGCATAGCAAGAATTCAGTACTCAAGCAGAAAGAGAAGGCTGACTCGCGCGACGACTCCCAATTTCTGACTTTCAGTTTGGTCTTCCCGGACATTGCTTTTTCTGTCCATTTGACCTCTTCCCACTTGAGCTTCCTTCATTCCTTCCCTTCTACACCGCTACGTGGGCCATTGCATTCGCATTCAAACTCCCGTTCTTGGATGAAAACCTGGGAAAATAGTGCATTTGCGAGTCAAAGCCTAGGCTTTTTCTGGGAGTCTTCTTCCAAATAGTAGGTCCCGGGAAGATGAAGAGAGAAGAATGGAAATTTTGAGTTCTGAACTTATCTAATTGAGAAATTCAATGGAGAATATTCTTCTGGAATATGAGTTCATTCATTAATTCAAAGAATGAATCTTCATTCTCTTTCTTCATAATATTGAAGGGCTTGAGGATTCTTTGCTTTTTATACACAATCTCGCCTTTCTTTTCTGGGTCAGTAATCTAATATATGATTTTTCTTCATCTCTATGTCTGGTTCACGCAGTACCATAATACCAAGGGCTTGATATTTCTTAGTTCTAGGTCTTGATTCTCGTCCGATTCCTATTTCAGATGATAATGGCACAAGAGAGAGAGCAGACTGAAGATCCGGATGTGACCTTGGCGGATAGACTTTTTCGACTTTCTTCCGCCTTCGCACCGGTCCGTGCTAGCTTAATTAGGTTGGGTACCGATGAATTGAGTGAATCTACTAATTGGGATTTCTACGAGAAAAGGAAAGAGATAAATCAGGTGAGGCTTCGACCCCTATTCCGATCCTCTTTATGATGAGAAGCTCCCGACAGAGACCTATTCCTTATTCATTGATCTCTCTCCCTCTACCCACTACGCGGTACTCGTCTTCTAACCCTTGTTCATTCAGGCGTCCGGCTACTTCCGAAAGAGAGAAATCGAAAGAACTCCTTTTAAGAAGGATGCCTTGGTCTATATACTCCTCCAGGACGTCCCTCAGTTTCTAGGGAAATCTTTCTGACTCAAGAGGACAGGTCTTTGAATGGCAATTAAGGGGTCCAGATGCGTATCAGGAGTCTGAAATCCATATGAACCTGTGGAATATACTCAAAAGGAGGTTATGAAATAAGGAGACTCAAAACAAAGAATAGGGTTCGAAGAAAGTCGACTGATAAGGAGTCAATGAATAAAGACTCATTTCATAAAGCGAAAGGACTGAATGAGAATAAAAGAAGGTTCAAAGAAATTCAACTACCACGGGCCGGTTCGAAGAAAGTCGACTGATTATGAATTTTTGTAATCAACGACCCTTGTAATCCTTAGCGAAAATGAACAAAAAGCTAGGTTTTGGGGTATGGCTGGCAGCAACTTTTCATGAAAAAGATGTAAAAATTTCTCTATTATCGTTAAATAGAAAGATGAGAAAAAGGACCATTTTGCAAGAAAAAAGACGGGAAAACGCAATGAAAGAAGAAAGCCTATCAAAGAAATTCACATAGTTTGATGAGAGTTCTAGTTTCTGGTCCGGATAAAGAGAGGAGAAAGAAAGGAGAAAGTAGTGAAATAAAGGAGAAAGTCAGTTGACGGCTCTTTCCTCTTTCCGCTACGCTCCGCTTCCGCTCCTGATAAAGGGGAGAAAGAGGTTCCCGGGGGGGGTTACGCAGAGCTCGCCTTCGGGTTCTTCCTAGGTCTTTACCAAAAGTCTGAGTTTGAGTTACATAAACCCTTGCGCAGAGCTCACATCTGGACCTTTGTTTTTGGAAGAGGGGAATGAGATTCCCTTTAGAGCGGAGAAGGAGGCTGAATGAATATGAGTTAGAACGATCCCCATATTCATGTTCACTCGTCCTAAAAATAGGAAGGAGTCTTAAAACGTAGAAGGACTGATTAATGGAATTAGAAGAAGCGAAGGTTCAAAGAATATTGACTAGTTAAGGCTCAATGCAATATGAGTTTTTCATATTTTCTAGGCGAAGTCCTATCAATCCATTATTTTGACTTCTTCTTCCTTTTATTAGTATTTAGTAGTTCAATCCCAGATTTTGCAAGGTTTTGACATCGGTTCAAAGAAGATTGAATGAATGAATGAGAAGAAAGAATGAAAAAGATGTAAAAAAAAGGACTATTATCGTTAGATAAGAACAGTCCTTCGGACTAGAAAAATGCAAGACAAGATCCCTGCCTTTCTTTTCTTGCCTTGATTTCGTAAAACTTTCTAGGATGAGTTGGATCCCTTGTAATTTGCTTAAGACATGCAAGTCAGGAGTTCAGGACTCCTTTTCGCAAATTCTTTGCTCCCGTCCGTAAGGCGCGAAGCGAAGGGCATGAAATTCAGAGAGAAAGAAAGGCTCAATGCAATATGAGTGATTCCTATTCAAAGCCTCGATATGATGCCTTTCCGGGTGAGCTGACTCTGGAAGAAGGAATTAGCGCTACGTGGGGAGGTCAAAGAGGAATTAATCAGTCCTCCGCCCTAATTCATATGGGGATCTGGTTTTTCTTTTTCCATTAATCAGTTGCAACGACTGATCAGTCTAGTCAATATTCTTTTCACCTTCGCTTCAATGATTTTGTCTTAATACTCCTATTTATTTGGCCTTCACCGATATTTAAGTAAAACAAAAGGCTAGGCGCAAAGAATATTGCGAGGACGGAGGACAGGTCCGAAGGTTCAAAGAATATTTCATGAATGT